>NC_060213.1:95149545-95457386 GCF_021130785.1 Homalodisca vitripennis | reverse complement strand
GAACCAAAAATTTCATCATAATAAGCCAGTGCTTTGAAAAACACGAAAGTAGCTCTGAAATACTATCGCAGTGCAAGTAAGGTATTGCGATATTTCAAATGTCGGAAAAGTATTCCTGCAATATATGGGGCATAGTGTTGTGATACTTCAAAATCAAATCAAAATCAGAACACTACTTATCAGTAATAGAATTCTTTATCTTTATGTAATGTTTGTGAGTGTCAGGTTTCTTTATCTTTTAATGGTTTCTTTGTCATCGACCTGTAGTGAAGAGATTAAGTCCAGTATATAAACAGTCATGTAGGCTATCATTGAGGGAAATAATAGTAAACAACTAAATATTGTAAATTTTATATCTTTTTGCAATTTAATTGTACAAAATAATATTCATAGCTTGAAAAACCCTTAGGTAAGGAAAACAAATTTAATATATGACACGTAATAATACAAAATACAACAATTTAATACAATTTATGAGTAACAAAATCATATTTACAGTCCGAAGAGTGATGATCCAAGTATAAAATGTTGTTTATAACAAATTAAGGTAAAATTATGCTACAACCTATTAGTTAATTATTACAACACTAGTTTAGGTGATCTCTTTTCAAAGGAAAGAAACAGTCCACCTTTTACTACTGGTGTAATTGAACGAACGTCAAACTGGAGAGGTAGTTGAGTTTTGTTGTTCACTGAGTACTGAGACATGATCCTGGCCACACAAGCCTTCACCTCCATCACTGCAAACCTCATGGCTGTAACAGAGAATTAATATTTTTGAATGTCTTAATCTGGTGGGGATATTAACCTTCATAACTTGTACTACACGCATTGTCAGCTGAGGAACAATTATTGTATATTATTGCTTAGGAACTTTAAAATAATAGATGATCTTTCACAAAAGTCTCCATATACATCACTGAGAAACCTTATTAGAGATATGCCAATAGAACTAGAACTAGTTCCATCGGAACGTTCGGGAACCGGAATGGACTTGAAACATTTCATTTCTTTGGAACTTCATGGTCCGTCTACACGGTTTACTAAACGCTTCACGAAGTGCCGAGCCAGTTGCAGCTGGAAGTTCATACATTTTCCAGTTCCGATATAGTTTATATGTAATGGCAATATTCCAAGTTGCAACCCGTTGCAACTTGATTATTTATAGGAATTATAGAGGTGTTTCATTTGAGATTAGCAATGTTTTATCCTTCAAATATTTCTATTAAAAGTAATAGACATTCTTAAACTTAACACTTTATTTTACTATTTTAAAAATTAATTAAACATGTTAAAAAATAAATCTATAAAATGGTACTTAAAAAAAAACTTTTTTGAGAGGTTAAAAGTTGAGTTATTTATTTGAAAATAGGTCTGTTTGTAAATCAAAAGAGGTAGTACAAACTGTAAAAATTTCATAGGTCTATCTCCAATGGCTTCTGAAAAAAATGGGCATAAAATTAGCAAAATTAGCATTGTCGGTATAGGGTGTACCATGTCCCCTTAGTACACTCTCCAAATCTTAAATTATTTGTATCTTTTGTTTTTGAATCATATGTGAAGAAAGTTTCAGTAATATTACTTATCGTAATTGTTTGTGATGTAAAATCTTAAATTGTGTGGTTTACACTGATTGACGCTAATGTCACTCATTTTATTAGAGGATTTACAATTTTGATTGCTGTATAGTGCTGTGTATCAAGATAGATATCTACAATAAACGAAGACCAGTTGAACAGGTATACATTTTGTTTAAATTGTCATTAAACATCATGTATGTAGTTTAATATATTGTATTTTAAACATAACTATTAAACACGTTTTGGAAATTAACAAATATATCGTTGAAGAACGAAATCAGCCAGGAATAACTTATCGAAACGGTACGTCTGAAACTGGAACTCTCGTGGAACGAGTCTCGAGCCCGGAACGATCTGGTCGGAACTATTCCAGTACTCTAAACATGGTCGCAAAAGAAAATAAGTGTTATTGATACTATAGTGATGTTGATCCATGTTCACCTTTGGAATAAGAATAGTTAGTTGAAGAACAGACGAGTTTATCAGACTTCTGCAGACCACTGAGACATGATTCAGATCACAAAATATTTAACTTCATAAATCTAAACCTCATAGCTATAACGAATAATTTGTACTACTGTTTACTGAGTAAGACAAAAAGAGATTTCGCAAACGTACTGAATGTATCATCAATTTGACAATCAACTTTGTAACAAGGCTAGAGTATCTAGTTTTACTATCACCAACTTGAGGACTGCATGCATTCGATTCTCTAAGTGTATTAACCTCCATTTCCATTATTGCAATCTAGAGTATATAGATGGAATCAAATCAGAGTAGCTTTAAAATATGACTTACCAATACAAATTCTCGGTCCATCGCCAAAGGGTAAGAAAGTTGAACTGGGTTTGAAATTGTTGCCCTCGAATCTTTCTGGGTTGAACGTTGAAGGGTGAGGGTAATGCTGGGGGTCTTTGTGAAGGGCATCAACGGGAATGAAAATGATCGTTCCCTTCTCTATGATGAGGTCCGAGTCAGGTACCTTGTACGAGCGGACACACTCTCTTGTCAGAATGGGTAGGATGGGGTACATCCTCTGTGACTCTGTTGAAAATAATTCTCATCAGTTGAGGTAAAATTTGTATCTATGGCTAATTGTGACTGCATGCAAGACGATTAGTTACCTTGAATAACCTGATCCAGATATGTCATGGCCTTAAGAGCCTCAAAGGAGCATTCACCGTGTTTGGACAACACAGAATCCACCTCCTGCTGAACTTTTTGTTGAATTTCAGGATGTCTTGATAGCTCAAACAGAACAAAGCCGATTGTGCGAGCCACTGATTCCGAACCACCAGTCAAGAAGATGACGGTGTTTGAAGTGATTGATTCATCTGTGAACACTTTTGGAAATGCTCTATTAAAGTTCTGTCACAAAAATTTAACACTTTCAAGTTGAGATAAAAATTTTAAAGGTAGAATCGGTTTATTGCTGTATAAATGATCACATGGTACATTCTGCATGGACCTTTTTGGATATTACAATGTTTTGAAGCACACAGAACATCAGCAACTCTATCATTAGAGTGTTAATATATCAATAACTTGTATCCTACTATGGTTCACAAGTCACGGAAGAAGTAGACTAAAGATATATACCCACGTTTATTCTTGAGTCATTGTGATAAATATAGACTTATTTAATATAGAATAAATTATTAGGTAATACAGTTGGAAATTTTTAAGCCAATTTAAACGCAATTTATAAAATGAACCATAGTTCAACAGTTAATGGCTCATTTGCTGCTATAGTTAACGAAATGTCTTTAAATATTATAACCTTTTTTTTAGTCACTTCAGATACATTTATTTTTTTCGTAACAAACGGTACTTAATTACCATTGCTATATGTTTAACTGCCTATTCGTGTATAAAATACAACATTATCAAGAGAGGGGAAATTTAAGTACGCTGCAATCTTTTGAAGATAGTATTTTTAAACAATTACCCACATACTTTTTATGCAGTAATTTTTTTTAATTTTTACAACTCTATAATTTCAAATTTACTACTTTTTTTAATACTAAATTCCTACTCGTACTGTATTGCTACTACACTAGAATGAATTACATTGGACTAGAATAAAATGACTGAAGTAGAACCTACATTTCTCAGATGTATCCAATGATTTGTCGTCTTCCTCTGTATATCTCATCTGGTCAATGAGAGCGTCTTCCTCATTAACTTGAGACGGTGCAGGGGGATTGGACTTTCCATTCTCATCTTGCTCCTTCAGTGATAACAGCAGTTGAAAGTAGTCGTTCCTGTGGATATTATTTTCCTTACGATATTTTATAGTGGCCTTGGTCATATTCGTAAAATATTCTGTCTCTTCACTAGAAGACATGGTTATGTTCAAGAATTCGGCTATTTTTGGCGTTATTGACGTAAGGGTGAATTTCAAGAATTTTAAAGGGGAACCGGCAAACATTTTTTCTACGATCGTCTTGAATTTTTTGAAGTCAGGACTACCTGGTGAAAACTGGACTCCAAATGCACAGCTTGCGATCACATCCAACGTGAATTCAAACAGAAGGTTTGAAGAATTCACTCCTTCATTTACAGATGAAACCTCTTCTATCTTGTTAACAAGATTTTCACTGCTTTTGGAGATTTGTTCGAACATTCCTCTCAATTTACCAGTTGTAAAGGTGGGCGTCAACTTGTAACGTAATACTCGCCATATTCTTCCTCTTAAACCAGCAAGGTTTTTAGAAAAGAGATCTTTTTTATTTGTAGGGTTTCCCCTGTCTTGGAAGTGTGTGAAATCTTTCACCAAAACCTTGTTAATTAAGTCTGGATCTCTCACCATAAGAACAGGCCTTTTGAATTGAAACAGTCCTACATACTTTTCTTCCGAAAATTGATTATAAATCTCCCTAATTCCGTCGGCTTGTGATTTTTTGCCTAAAAAAATACCCCAAAACAAGCCTTTTTTTAAATTTACAATGCCTCTTTTGTCCCAGTAGTCATCGTTGTTTGTGATGTACCAGTACAGAAAGTACAGAGCTGGAATGATAGCTAAGAGCACATCCACCAGCACAGAGTCAGTGACCACAGCCATAGTAACGTCAGTACCTGAAACCCATCAACAAAGAAAATTAATATCGCAGAACTCAGTTAAAGTATGTGTGATGTAATATGATGTAGCCCTATGATATTTTACATAAATATCTGGTACGTATTATAGCAGTATACATGGCTTTACAAGGTGTAAATAAAACGTTTAGGTCATCTTATTTCGGGGATTATGTTTGAAGGGGCCTGCATTTCTGGTTGAAATCAATTACTTTTTTTACACATCACCGTTGACTTTGCCTGCCTTGATGCCCTGATTACAAAAATATATAAATTTAAAGGTCTTAAAATCTTATTTTGGTCAAAAGCCTTCAACTTCTGTCCGTTTCAATTCTCTTAGAGTCTAAGGTACTTCCAGTGAGTTTGCTATAGTTTATTTTGGCTTATCCATGTAAATACATAAAATACATGTACAATGGTAGGACTTAGAAGGCCTACGCTCACGGCCTTTTTTATAAAAAGCGTCAACTACTGGCTCTTCGAATCTACCTGCGGACTAACATATATCCAGTGCTGTAAATAGTTAGCCTTGTTGACTGTGACTTTAAACTGTGGTGAAATATCTCGATAAAGAAAATAGGTATATATTTTGTTTTCTTTATCGAGACATTTTATCACAGTTTAAATTCACTTCCTGTAAATTCCTTCACGACGGCACATGTTTGTATGCCTTGTTGCATATATATAAAATACAAATATTGATTCTCAAGTGATATACTAAGTCAGAATGCGTCTACTACCAACTTTATTCATTTGTCTTCAATAAAAATACTAAGAAAACAGTAACACTACGTTTCGAGATCTGCAATCTGATCTCTTCTTCAGGTAAAGAACTAACCTAATACATAATTACAAACTAGGTTAAAATAAACAAATCTTACTAAAGCGTTGTGGCACGCCTGAGTCAGGAATCACAACCTACATGTTGTATGTCAACTTCACTAACACTAAAGACATGCACTTAATAAAAAAACTATACAAAACACCAATCATTAAACTAAACTACGGAATACAGGTCACAATATGTCTTCAGTCGTCTACTAACCATTTACGACAGTCGTAAATGGTTAGTAGACGACTGAAGACATATTGTGACCTGTATTCCGTAGTTTAGTTTAATGATTGGTGTTTTGTATAGTTTTTTTTATTAAGTGCATGTCTTTAGTGTTAGTGAAGTTGACATACAACATGTAGGTTGTGATTCCTGACTCAGGCGTGCCACAACGCTTTAGTAAGATTTGTTTATTTTAACCTAGTTTTGTAATTATGTATTAGGTTAGTTCTTTACCTGAAGAAGAGATCAGATTGCAGATCTCGAAACGTAGTGTTACTGTTTTCTTGTTTCACTTAACGATGGCAAATGTCCGGAAAAATCCTGTTTCCTTCACAATCCTTCCATCGTCAAAAATAACCTTCAAACAAAGAAAAATACTAAAACTTCCAGTGTCATATTTGAGTTGACTATTTATAATTATCTGCCAATTTATAATATATTACGATTCACTTCTGGTCTAATTAATTTAAATTTCCACAGTTTTGTTGTTGCCTCGACCAGAAAATACATACGTATATAGGACCCGGAAACTAACTTAGATAACAAAAATCGTCCACATTCTGTCTACGATATTTCTGGTGCTAAAATCGATTTAAAATTTCACTCCATTGAAGAAAATATACAAAGACAAAAGGTTAAAAATACACCTAATGTGCAAACATATATTGCTTTTTCATTGAGTTGGGTTTTAAGGCAGCGTTTACATATTTTTTCTAATACATTACATATAATTTGAAACAGGTGCAATTTGTAGTAAAGTTTTTCCCAAGATTAGCTCTAAACAACACATTAAGTCATACATATATAAGTTTTTAAATAGAAGATATTTATTAGATAGGTAAGTAATAAAGTACTATAATGAAACTGCATTAAAGTGGACTAAAATTATTATCAACACAATTATAATTTAAAATAAGTCTACTTTCTTACTATAATATTGGAGTATGTTTTTACCACTTTGAATAAACAGATAATCCAATAAGATAAACGTTAACTTGTGTTTTACATACCAATGGTACTCTCTTTTTTCATTGAAAACATCTGCTTTTATAAATCTGGCATTAAACAGGTTCTAGCAATTATTCAAGAAGTTAATTTGGAAATATAAACTGGCTCTCAAGATGTTTTTTATTAACTTAATTACGGATTGTACTGCCGGTTATTTTGTACCATGTAATAGCTACTTTGAGGGGTTCTAGTTGTTATTCCTAACATTAAGACATTTAATGTTTTTTATTATTATTTTCAATTGTTAACTCTATTCAATTTGAATTTAATAATATCCAGTACAGGGAATAATTACGAAATTTACAATACATTCGTTTCCAGGGTACATTTCTCAACGATATGAAGTGTATAAACTAATAAATTATGGTATTATGTTTTCCTTCAAATCATCTTGGAACTCCCACAGGGTTGAGAGATCTAAGTTAAAAACGTAACTATGAAAACCAAGTCTGTATAATGAAGATAATAATAATAATATTGGTAACAATGACTTTTATATCATTAGACTCAACTATATAAATAATCACTTTGTGTGTATAATAAGAACATAATGTTTTTCATTGTATAGCACGTTTTCTTATTTAAACATATTCTCTAAGATTTCCATGAAAGGCATAGACGTACTACATCACAGGTTAGATCAATTGTTTCTTTATTACATATTTACGTCTCGTGAGATGATCTACATTTTCTTATCGGCATGACTACTGTTTAGTTCAAGGACGTAGCCCCTCAAATGTCCAATGTTTTCAATTACTTTTTAATAAACGATTATTGTTATTGAAATAATTCAGTATTACTGACATGTACCGCTGAATGATAGTTATCAACAAAGAAACGGGTTACAATTTTTTTAATGAACAAAATGGGGTCTTACTCTCTGTCCACTAAGGTAAAATATCTGTTGCCCCCAAAAGTTTTTTCCTGTCTACGTTCTTGGTTTAGTTAGTAATATTGTAAAAACGCTGCATTAAATATTTTATTTATTTAATGCATATGTACTCTTACTACATATAGCACATTATAACATTTTTTAAATCAACATCTAAATGTACGCTTTACAATAGTAATCAAGTATTGCCTTTCTCGGTGGACGGACATGTTTAAATACACGTGAGGTGAGCTGAACTAGGATATTTGGCCCCACCGTCCGTCAGAACTAGAAATAATTATTAGTTATAGTAAAAAATAATACGCATCTGATAGGCAGGGACATCTAAATCAACAGTTTAGAAACAGGTAAATGCATTTGTTTAATACCAAAATATAATATATATTTTTTTTTACATTTTACAGTTGTGTGTAAACACCTAAACAGTGCAAATTTTTAGCTTATAGATATTGTACCTAACAAATAGTTCAATTAAAATTACCTGAAGGGAATCAGAACACAAAAAAACTATTAACTCACAAGTTAATTCATCAATGAACAACACGTAAAATGCACGGCTATGATGGTACACATATATCCGTCGTTATCAATCTAACCTTGAGATATGCCTGTTATCAGACTCTCTACAACACTCACATGTTGACACTTGAAAACTTATCTCAGTGTAATCACTGGGGGGACTCTTGTTTTGCAGGAAATTAGTAAAGCAGTTTGTAATCTCATCAAAACATCATTGACAGAATTGTCAAGTCATCGTTTTGGCAAGTCAGCATAGTTATTATTCCAGTCAAACCTATTACATAATGTAGATATTATTGCTATTCAGTTTCAACTCCACTTGGCAAATATGTATTGATAATATTATAAGGAAATATTTACGACACATACAAAATTCCTCGTTAAACACTTTAAACTACCATTATTGTACCAAAACGTAACCTACGAAGAGGCTATTGTTAGCATACTAATCTATATTGTTTTTTCACAACTCGTTATAGCAGCCCTCACAAAGGAAGCGTCACTTGGAATAGAGACTTCCATAGCAAGGTTGAAGACGGAAATTTATATTTTCAATAAAACTTGAGCTGACCCAGAAGTTCTGGGCATTGTATTTTACAATTGATGAGTTTATAGAGGAACATGAGATCAAAAATTCTTTTTCCGATTACAAATGGATGTAGGACCCATATCAGAAGCCAATGGGTCAATGGGTACTTCGAAGTAACGGAACCCCAGGCGAAGGCCAACTATGCAAACAAATCTAGTCTGGATATTCTAAATCCTCTCCAAAATATCCTGCTCGTGGGACAAAATGATAGCATTGATCTATTCATCGTTTTGTTATGAACTCATAACGTTCCTATGATGGGGTATAAGAGTGACTGGCTCACTTTAAATATTAATAACATTCAGGGCTCCTTTGATTTTCTGCAGTAAGTGTAACTAGCATTGATCTATTCATCGTTTTGTTGTTACCTCCCAACTTGCTCATGATGGAGTACAAGAGTGATTGGCTAGTGAGCAATTGTTACAAGTGTCTAACACTGAGGACCTCTGGAGTTATAAATAAAATAAAGGAAATCTCTTTTGTAGTCACAATTGACTATGTGTGGCCATTACTATGTCATGGAAATTACTAGTTCTTGAAACTTTCATTATTCATTAAATATGGTGATATTAAATGGCCGAAATACTCATTACATTCATAAAATACGAATACGATAAATATTTACATTCAATTTTATTACAAAGTAAAACATTTAAAAGTGTCATTATGAAGTAAATGATAGAAATTTAATTATTCTTCAATAATTTAAGTTTCTTACTTACGATGATTACTTTACTATACTTTCTGAAACAGGGCATGCTATAGAGAAGGATAGCTTTATAAAAATTATAATGCCCTATTAGGGTTAGAACGGTTATACAAAAGTATTTGATTGTCTAGTGGTCCAATGTAATACAGTGTGTTTTCTATTACTGTGAACAATTCTTTTTAGTTAAATGTTACCCATTCGATAAAAAAGTCAATGGCAGATGGACATAAAGTGCTGTACAACGCAGTTCTGTAAGGCGGATAATTCCAATGATCTCGTTTGTATCCACCGACCAGAGAACAGGTCTGGAAATCGTGGAGACATATTTTAGCTTCATTATATGATAGGCCCATGTAGTAGTGGTGATTTTGGTTCAAGTGTATCAGACCTCTCTTTACAACGTCTTTCATCTCTGTGTTGGATCTTAAGCCTGTATTTATTACCAATCGTGTATAAAAAAATATTAAAAGAATCACCAAATTAGTATATGCTTCAAGAATTTAACTTTGTGACCAATTTTTAAACAAAGCGTAAACCGGAAACTTACTATGACATAACACAACCAACACAAGATAACAAGATAGCAAGCACTAATGTTAGAAACGCAAACGAACTTGGAGAGTAGACTTGAAATTGCCTCAGAACAATTTAGTTAAATGTGTCTCGCCAACAAAAGACAAGACAGGCTCTGCTATTAGGATCTAGAAACTTCTTGACACTTTCAAGAACTTGGATTGTACGCCAGTACTAACTTTCTGTCAGGGAACAGTTAATTACATTAGTTAAAGTGGGAGTGATACCCCTACTAAACATGGTGACATTTGCTTTTGGTAGAAGTATATATAGAAGTTGTATTTAAACTAATAAGAAAGTTTCAAATTACACGTAAACTAAAGATATCCAATTTTTTTAGCAAGAGACAAGCGAGCAACACAACTCATGATTCAATATCTCGACTCACATCACTATCGCTTCCGACATGACACACAAGTACACGTGATTGTGCGGGAGAGGAGACTGACAGACGGAGACATACTGTCAACTCAGAATCATATGGAGCCAATTTTACTCTTTAGAGGCCAGCGACTTAGTGTAGGGACGTTTAACTATCACATTTAAATGTCCGTGGTTATGGTTTACTCACTAGTCTCTCATGACATTAAAAACACTTGTAACACTTCCCTCATATAGTGAAACTATACTAAGGTGTACAACATAAAAACAACATTTAATCTCAAACATGTTCACGCTTTTTGTATCGTGAACTAAGACGACCCAAAAATAACGTTTGGAAATGATAATATCATCTTGGAGAAGACAAGTAATATAATAAACCGAAATGGAGGTTTGTGTCTACTATAACTAAGTTTTAAAGCAATGATATGGTAATAAATTACTCGTATTTTAAGTTTATATACATTTTTTTTAATACTGAGCCCAACTCAAATTTAGGACATATTCATTGAATAAAATATTTATTTTTAAATTGTTATACAAAGTAATTCTATAAAGTAAATAAATTGTCTAGTTTCGTATAAGTGTCGCTTTTTAATAAATAACCGAACTTTTCTTACTTCACCAAATATTTTACGTCGATTCTCTCCATTATTCTGTCCGTAACAAAATAATTACTGGAACTATGGACGTGATGCACATAATAAGCGTTGCGCACTCGCAAAATGTTAAAAGGGTCGTAAAGAAAAAGATCCGGGCTTAGATTACTTAAAACAAAAAGAGCTTATAACAGTATAGCTTTAGTATATCAGTGCAAAACATAAGCGTTTTAAATTTTATAACCTTTGTTGTAAGATCAGCGTTATACGAGTGCTATTATTTTCCACGATGGAAATAATCGCCGAAAGAAATGCTTATGCTGCTACAATCACCACCGCATTTACTGAGCATTAATTATGCATTCACACGCGCCGCGGTAAGACCTGTTTTCTGGTCGGTGAATACAAACGAGATCATTGGAATTATCCGCCTTACAGAACTGCGTTGTACAGCACTTTATGTCCATCTGCCATTGACTTTTTTATCGAATGGGTAACATTTAACTAAAAAGAATTGTTCACAGTAATAGAAAACACACTGTATTACATTGGACCACTAGACAATCAAATATTTTTGTATAACCGCTCTAACCCTAATAGGGCATTATAATTTTTACAAAGCTATCCTTCTCTATTGCATGCCCTGTTTCAGAAAGTATAGTAAAGTAATCATCGTAAGTAGGAAACTTAAATTATTGAAGAATAATTTAAAAAATTTAAATTCTATCATTTCCTTTATAATGACACTTTTAAATGTTTTACTTTGTATTAAAATTGAATGTAAATATTTATCGTATTCGTATTTTATGAAAGTAATGAGTATTTCGGCCATTTACTATCATTATATTTAACGAATACTGAAAGTTTCAAGAACTAGTAATTTCCATGACATAGTAATGGCCACACATAGTCAATATTGTGACTACAAAAGAGATTTCCTTTATTTTATTTATAACTCCAGAGGTCCTCAGTGTTAGACACTTGTAACATTTGCTCGCCCTCAGGGGCGGTCTAACTTTCGAGGCCGTACGGGTAGTGGCGACCCCGAGGTACCCTAGCTAATGCTCCAGATCCCTTCTCTTCTTGTTTCTGGGGCCTATGGCTGGCACACTTTTCTATGTGTCAGCCTATCTCTCTTCTTCACTCTCTTCTATTTGAGTTAAACTTCCTCAACCCTTCGATTTAGTTTTCCTTTCATTTCTCCCACTAGGGGCCAAGCCACGGTGGAACAGCATAGGCCAGGGGCTGAATGGCTGGTGGCAAACCAGTCTTTACTATGCGGACTCTGGACACCGGCGACCCTCCAGTTTTAAAGCAGCTTACCCAGGCATGCGGGGCTCTGTCTGGGTCGACCTTCCATTCCCTAGCTACTCGTGGGAACATCATGGAAAAAAAACAAAAACAAAAACCAAAACCAACCAACCCTTGAAACAGTTCCTGAAGCAGTTTCTAACCTACCTCTTCCTGCTGAGGTAGCTCCTGAAGCTACCTCGCACACACCATCACCTGGTAAAACAACTCAATAGGTTGTTATGCCAACATCCCTACCTTCTCCTCAACAAAGTGCATTAGGAACACAGGAGGTTCCATTGCACACTGAAGCTCCCATACATGGCAAGGCTTTATCTGAGGAAGGTAGTACAAGCGCTGAGGAAGCAAAAGCCCTTCAAGATGTAGAAGATCAGCTCCTCAACAGCCCAAAGCACTCCCATGTCTACAGGTACGCTGGATGATGCCACAGAGCAACTCGGCAACCTCAGAATGAAGATGCCTAATCTCACCACTGCTCAAAGGAGAGAAGCACTAAAGGCTAAACTTCTTGAAAAGGGTGATGAAGCTTTTGACCCTTCCAAGTGGAGGAGGGGGAAAAAGAAGAAAAAGTACCCAGAACGGCAGGAGGTCTCAACTCCGGGCCCAACTGCGGGTACCAAGGCGGGGGAGGGGTCGGCCAAACGCCCCAGAGGCACCTCGGTCACCCCACCCTCCGCTGAGGGGCCCGCAAAGAAGGCTAGGAGGGAAACCCAAAAGCCCGAAGCCCACGATCCCGAGGCCTCTGGTAGCACACCCAAGGCTACCTACAGAGAGGTCGCGGCGATCAAAATAGCCATAGCCCTCGAAGGCTACCCAGAGGCGAAGCTTAGTGCAGAGCAAGGAGAAGCCATCGAGGACGCAATTATGGAAGAAATCCAACCCCTGGAGGATGGTTCCGTTCCATCGTTTGCGGGCACCTACCTAGAGAAAGGTGTGTTAATTGCTTCCTGCTTTCAACGAGCACACCAAACGTTGGCTGGAAGAAGTTATTCAAAGAATAAAACCTCTGGGAGATGACATCTCTCTGAGAGTGGGTCTGCGTAAGGACATCTTGAGGTCCACTAGGGTGTTTTTCAGAGCTCACCCGAAGCTTCTGAAGAAGACACCTGAAAAGGTACTGAAATGTTCAAAAAGCAGAATCCCAACCTAAATGTAAACGAGTGGAAAATCCTTCCATCCAAGCCAGATCCGAAAGGTTACGGATTCGTCTGTTTCCTGGACGAGGTGTGCTACAAGGCTGTGAAGGCTTCCAACTGTAGAGCCAACCTAGGACTCTGGCAGGTCTCAATTGTCTCCTCGACAGTCAAGGACAATGCCACGAGTTCTACAAATCAAACCTCCAGCACAGTAGGGCTGCTTCGGCAGCCTTCTGCCAGTTTCTTCCTCCAGGAGGGATTCGATCTGGCATTGATTCAAGAACCATGGCTTCACCAAGGGAGAGTGGCGGGCCTAAATGAAACCAAAGGTAAGTTAATTTACTGTACCTCTCTAAGGAATGTCAGGACCTGCATCCTGTTGAAGAGAGGCTTGGATTTTTCTAACCCTCAACGAATTCTGCTCCAGAGATCTCACTGTGGGCACACTGACCTGGAAGAATGGAGGCATAGTACAGAGCACAATTGTAGGCTCCGTATACTTGCCATATGATGCCAGGGAACTCCCTCCATCAAGAGACCTAGAGCTCCTGGTGGAAGAAGCACAAGCTAGACGTCAACAACTTCTTCTAGGTTGTGACGCCAACGCCCATCACTCTGCTGGATGGGGCAGCACCAACCACTAACCCCAGAGGTGAGGCAATTTTAACAATTTCTTCTAAGCAGGGACCTATTTATATGTAATAAAGGTAACCGCCGCAACGTTCGCAACACGAACTAGACAAGAAGTTATTGATATAACAATCTGCACACAAGGTATACTTGGAATGGTTGATAAGTGGCACGTAAGCGAAGAGGCCTCATTATCGGATCACAGGTATATCCGCTTCAACTTGCAAGATGAGGCTGCAGAGGTCCACTATCGCAATCCCAGGAGGATCTGACTGGTTGGGATATAAGTCTGACCTTCAGTCCACAGTTGGGATCGGTAGGCGGAAGGGTGCGATGCTTCACAGATATAGATCAGATAGCTTCTGACCTGCAGAATGCTATAATCAATAGCTTCCACGACAATTGTCCATTGCGACGGGGGAAGAGTCGAATCAATACTAAGTGGTGGACTGCGGACCTCGCTCGCAAAAGGGCTAATGTTAGGAAGCTGTACAATCAATGCAAAAGGAGCCGTATCTGGGGAGTCCTATCATAGAGCTCTAACAGAATACAGCCTAGCAATTAAAAAGGCAAAACAAAGTTCCTGGAGGCAGTTTACACAGAAGGTAAATGAGTTAAGCGCGGCAGCTAGACTGCAACGTTTACTAGCCTCAGGTCCAACCGGTCACTTGGGATCTTTAAGGTCCCAGGGAGGTCAACACACTTCCGGGTCTAGTGATAGCCTCAAACTTCTCCTTGAGACTCACTTTCCCTGATTGTATCTTTGAGAATGACAACACTGGAACGTCTGGTAACCATGAGGCAGGCTCACGGCCAAGAGCTTATCGTGGTAGCTGGGCCATTGCCAGAAGGATTGTCAATCTCTCTAAAGCCAAATGGGCAATTTCTAATTTGCCCCTTTAAAATCTGCAGGAGGGGATGGAATCTTTCCGGCCCTGCTTCAAACAAGGGCCGGAGAATCTCCTTACCCTTCTATGTGAACTATTCAGGGCGAGCCTAGCTTATGGGTACATACCACAAGCCTGGCGTCTCAACAGGGTGGTCTTCACTCTTCATCCCTAAAAAAGGGAGAGCGGACTATTCTGTCCCTAAATCTTTTCGTCCCATCAGTTTATCTTCGTTTCTACTGAAAACATTAGAAAAGACTGGTGGAGAGGCACCTGAGAAAGGGAGTTCTCTCAGACACTCCCCTTCATCGCAACCAACATGCATACCAGCCAGGCAAATCCTGTGAATCAGCACTGCACCAAACTAGTCAGTAGGATTGAGGATTAGCCTGTCCGCCTAGGAATTGGCATTGTGCACCTTCCATAGACATTGAAGGAGCTTTTGACAATGCTAAATTCACTGCAATGGTAAGTGGAGCACAGCGACGTGGCCTCGAGCCAGCTCTGTTGCCGGTGGCTTAGGGCCATGCTGTGCTCCAGACGGATCAGGGCCGATCTCAATGAAGAATCGCTCGTGATCGCACCCACAAGGGGATGTCCTCAAGGAGGCATCCTGTCACCTCTACTGTGGAATCTAGTAGTAGTAGATGGTCTACTTGAGGACCTTACTAACAAATGGAATCTTTGTCCAAGGATATGCAGACGACATAGTCCTTATGGTACAGGGAAATTATACAAATGTTGTTGTTGATATCATGAATACCAATCTTCAACATGTATACAACTGGTGTCAGGGAGAGGGACTGAAAGTAAATCCCTCTAAGACAGTAGTTGTACCATTCACTAGGAAAAAGAAACTAGATTCTCTTTCTAGGCTGAAACTCGCATCCACACAGCTTGAGTGGTCAAAGACAGTCAAATATTTAGGACTGACTCTAGACCATAAGCTTACGTGGAATGATCATCTTAACAATATCCTGCACAAAGCAAAGTTGGGCGGCTCATGACGACCAGGAGACTTGCAGGAATCTCATGGGGCGTAAAACCCCATATAGCACTATGGCTTTACAAAGCAGTTGTAAGGCCTCAAATCACTTATGGTTCATTAGTCTGGTGGACAAAGGTGAATCAGGTAACTGCCAAAGCCAAGCTTGAAAGCTTACAAAGGTTGGTACAATCTTTGCAACCGGAGCATTCAGGAGCAGTCCTCAGCGACCCTCGAGGTGGCTTTAGGACTTCTACCTCTTGATGTCCATATAAAAGCTGAAGCGCGTAAGTCAGCTTATCGGCTGGTGGTTGCTGGCTTGTGGAGGAATGGCGCGTCTAACGCGAGCCATGGCGCCATCACTGAAGCTGTAAACCCAAGCGCTATTCTCGAAATGGTCCTCCGACATAATGAGAACGGAGTTCGTATTTAATAAGCCATTCTCTGTTGACTTCTACTCCAGAGATGAGTGGAAAATCGCAAGATAACATCCCAACAATAAGAAAGAGCTTTTGTCTGGTACACGGATGGCTCGCTTATTAAGGGTAGAACTGGATATGGAGTGTTTAGTCAATCCCCTAGAACTGCCCTTTGCGGCAGTTTGGGTCGGAACTGCTCCATATTTCAAGCCGAAAATCTATGGTATCCTAGCTGTGCCAACTAGGCCTCACTAGAGGGTACCAGGGGAATGTACATCTGTATAATGTCAGACAGTCAGGCAGCTCTTAAAGCTCTTGACTCCAACAGCATCTCATCCATGCTTGTGTGGGAGTGCTTTAACACTCTCTGCAAGCTTGGATCACGCAACTTTGTTGCGTCTTGGTTGGGTACCGGGCCACACAGG
This sequence comes from Homalodisca vitripennis, assembly GCF_021130785.1. Lineage (NCBI taxonomy): Eukaryota > Metazoa > Arthropoda > Insecta > Hemiptera > Cicadellidae > Homalodisca > Homalodisca vitripennis. The sequence goes on along the minus strand of NC_060213.1, from coordinate 95,440,611 downwards.
CATAGGTGGTAACGAATGCGCCGACAGGCTTGCCAAAAGCGGAGCAAGCATGCCATACACCGGTCCAGAACCGAGTTGTGGTATAAGCAAGTCAGCCGCTTACCAAAGTATAAACAAATGATCCAGGAAGACACACCGCTTGCGGTGGCAGAGTCACCAAGGGACAAGCACTCGGCAAAAGACTGCTTGCTGATTCTAGCTCCGGCTTCACCAGATGGCTGATGGGCTGGGCAGGGATCGGGTTTAAGCAAGTGATTGCCTTGATCACTGGACACGGCCACTTCAGGAAACACCTAAACACTCTAGGTTTACGACATGAGGACTTGGAGTGCAGACTCTGCAATAAGTCTGAAGAGACTGCAAAACACATTATACTGGACTGTGAGATACTGGGAGCAAGGAGAAGGGCTCTTTTCGGTGATAAACAACCAGGCGACGAACCAGATGCTAGTATCGGGGAAAAGCTTCTTAGCCTAATTAAGGGCACAAAGATAGGCTTACCCCTCTAACATCAAAGGGGCACACAAATAAGCTACAGGTTGACGTTTGTGAGGATCTGTGAATCCAGCCCCAATACCCCAAAGCAAAAAAAAAAAAAAAAAAAAAAAAAAAAAAAAAAAAAAAAAAAAAAAAAAAAATAAAAAAACATTTGCTCACTAGCCAATCACTCTTGTACTCCATCATGAGCAAGTTGGGAAGTAACAACTAAACGATGAATAGATCAATGCTAGTTACACTTACTGCAGAAAATTGAAGGAGCCCTGGAGGTCCTCAGTGTTGCCAGTGAGCCAGTCACTCTTGTATCCCAACATAAGAACATTAGGAGTTTACAACAAAACGATGAATAGATCAATGCTGTTATTATAAAACTAAAAAATAGGACAGTAAGCGTGAATTTAAATTAAATGGATTCCCTCTATCCAAAGCCTAACCAGCTTTGATGACTAAAGATATTAACTAATAATTTGGATATAGTTCCGAAAGCTTCCCTAATAATTATACCAAGTCCCAGGCCACGTACACTCACTTCTACCGTCGACTCCACCCGATCGCTGCACAACGACTCCCCCCACAACCTCCGGTCTCAGCCTGCTAACCTAGCAGGAATCATCCTACCAGAACCTGTCCAGAAGAATTCCGGATGGTAGGAGGCTCCTATTGTTCAAGCTAAGAGCTAGAGGTCGGCGCAGCTGGCAATCGCGTTCGCGGCTACTGAAGGATTACGCGCGCCAAATTCAAATCTATAGCGGCACTCGCCGCAAGACAAGTAGCTACAATATTATTACTACATTTAAAAACACTTTCTTCCGTCAGTCATATTTCGAAATTTATAACTTAATCTTTTTTTAATTGTATTGTGGACCAGACAGATGCGTTGTATTAATTCTAAGTTAACTCCACCAAACATCACCTACCCACTTAATACTGCCTGGAACCTTTAAGTTATCGTGCTTTCTCGTTTTTTGACGTGACAACGTCTTAAATTAGGTTGCGGCTCGGAGTCACTCATGAAAAAGTGTAACGCCCGGTAACGTTACGATGCCCGTCCAGTGGGTCCGCCGCACGGGATAAAGCAGATAACTGTGGGTCCGCCGCACGGGATAAAGCAGATAACTATGTTTATTCGTGAAAATGTGGAGTGCTTAGATTCGTCATTTACAACAACTACAACAATAAAGGTAAATAATTGTACACTGATATTTCATTATCGTAAACTATGATTGATTGATTAATTGTTAGATTGACACAAAAGTTGAGAAACTGAGTTTATAGGTTATGTCATACTATTGACAAATGTTGATAGTGTTAAGTAAATTATTAGTTTAAATCACTCTGCAATCAATCGTAATTCAGTCGATTGAGAAGAAACAGCGCGTATTGCTAGTCAAACATTTAAAATAACAAATTATAACCTCTAACCTGTCATAACAGTGCGACCAAACAAACGAACTAAACCGACCAATCACCACGCGCGGAGTTAGAATTTAACTGTGTTTAGCAAGAATTTCAAATTCCAATTTTAGTAAATGTTTTATTCAACTTTACCATTTACAATAACAAATTTTAATTAATTTCAAATTATGTACAATGTTTTAGTAAACAAAATATATTTCTATAGTAAAAATTTGTGCAATTCTTATTTTCATTCAATTCCTTGTTCCTATTGTGCAATTTAATAATATTCATATCAATAAATATTCTACCGAGAAAAAGACGTTGTCACGTATAATCTTCGCCCGTAAAACCGACTTTACAGGCAACCATAATTTTTTTTGTTGTTGTTATTTTTAGCGTCCTTCTTTCATTAGTTTCTCACGTAACATTTTGGGTAGACCAACTTCACAAAAGCCTACCCATTACATAACCGCGAATCAAAATGCATGCTACTTGTTAGCTTTTCGTTAGTTTATGTTTATTTTGTAATTTCCGACGTCTTTTAATAATAAGACACTTTACTGGATGTTGGCTCGCCAATGAAATTAACACTTTAATATCATAAAAAGATATATTAAGGCCCAAACAAAAGTGGGCATGTAGTTTTGCCTGAAATGACATATAGGTGAGCTGCTACCATGAAGTTGACCCACCCAAAAAATTTGGAATTTCTCGTATTCTGACAACACTAGACTACAACCTAAAAAACGTGGGCTCCGACAAAAATAAAGTGTATTAACAAGAAGCTATCGAATGGCCTAAAATATTGGCCTAATATATTGTCTTGAATTTAAGTGGTCGATGGTCTACTGTAAAGAGGATCCACCGAAAATGTTACGTCAAAAACTAACGGTAGGAGATCGAAGCAAACATTACAAATGTCTAAACAAATGTAAAATAAAGATTACAACCATTTGTAAGTGGCTGGGCTAGGGGGTTAACTACGTAGATGTGTGATATCCAGTGGTTATTTCTAATTGTTAGTAATCTCTTCAGCAGGTCGGATATTCACTTTTATCATAATTAGATGAAACAGTTGGTCCTATTATGTCTTGATAAAATCTAACAAGGTCAATAATATTTGCCTTTCTTGGCCTATTTTTATCCCTAATTCATATTTTGGAAACGAGTGTGACATCTTAGGGTTTGAAGTTTATGTTTTTTCTCCCAATAAATGGCATGATCTTTATTATATCCAACCAATTAACAAATAAACTTTTCAACTCCAAACCCTGTGCCGCAGTCTTCAGTTACCATTTAATGTTTTGTTACTTGATATTTGATGATAACCCTAATAATTAGTAGTGCACAGATTTTCTTCATTTGTAGAGATGTATCTATTCGCTCAGCTAGAGATGGTGAAAGGTGTACTTACCTTTTTAAATTCACAAATACATTAAGAATCGCAGTTTATGACAAGAAAGTGATACATCAAACCAAAAACTTGTGAATTTCTAATTTATTAATTTAATTCTGATTTCCTTAAGCGACAAAATGATTCTACATACATTACTACGTTTCAAAGTTCAGGGACTTTGAGTAATTGAAATGTCGTGAATGGGTCAATCTTGTCGAGAAGGAAGACTTGAACGGACAAAGACAAGGACTTTGATATCAGAGCTGCCTCATAGTATGCCATAAACCCTTCAAATGTTTGCTTTTATGATGATATATGAATCAGAGTAAAAATTTTGCATACTAAAATGTTATTATTGAGGATTAATAGTTAAATAAAATGTTTTATAAAACATGACTGTGCATTTTGGAAATCTCAAAAAGAACACTTCAGAAAAGTGATATATTTATTTTGAAAGAGGCCGATACGTCTTTGAATCCTCCATTTATCTGAATTCATCTCTTGAATAACTATAAATGATACGTTTAAATTTGCCGGAACAATCTACTTGATAGTGCTTATGACTTATCTTATCTACTAAGTATATCAGTCGAGATGTGTTGTTGCCAAGTTCTATGATAAGTTGCTTACGCAAGAATTACGTTATGTTGTAGAACGTGGTATTGTTTTAATACATTATTCTGGATTTGAAAATAATTAAATATTTTAAAAAATAACGAAACTAACAATAACTATGTGGTATTTTTATATTTATAACCGACTTATAAATGGGGAGGATTGTACAATTCGACTTATTGACATATGTAAGTTACATATTTGTAACCAATGTTTCCAATACTACCGAACGTTCTTTGATGGACCTTTTTTTTAAAAGAAAGGGGACTGTTCCAATGAGAGTTGATGTTCTAATGGAGGTGATGTATGCTGGACCAAGCTCCACGTCCTTATTGCACTCTCCTGCTCATTGGAACAAGCATAGAGAACACTCAGCTTATACACGATCGCAGCCCAACTTAATAGTGACACTAGGAATCCAAGCTGGCTTACCAATATTATACTCGAACGCCATCAGTATTCCAACGGTATTTATCAAGCCTCACAACAATTACAAATAATGACTGATAGCACAGAACCAAAAGCCATGCTCACAATGCTTTACAGGAGTGCCGGATGACTTACCGGTGCAAAGTTCACTGAGGTCCAGCTGCATAGATGAAATAACGATGCCAACATTTGCATAATCGTAGAGGCGGGAGCCGCCACGGAAAACTCACAAAGTTCTAAATTACTGGCTAATAGATATATGTTCTCTCCAGAAGCCGTCGATGTCCATCCAGAAATAGCTGGGAAGTCAAAAGGGACTGTGTAACTATTGTTGAGGAAATTAATCTGTGAGTAGGATAAGTGGAAGTGAACATGCTCAGGATATGGAAAGATAAAAAATATCAACTTTTTCCTTTTGTATAACCCGCAACGCCATAACCTCTCAATTACTGGTTGATTAAATTAGGAGATATAAGCGTGTACAAATATATTTTGAAAGTATAAATTTTGAGGTTTTAGTTATTATAATAATGTAAGTGTAAAATCTTTCACCTTCTTCCCTTCAAAAATAAACACACATACACACCCTCGATGATTCTACGATTACAAATAAAGCTGTTAAAATGTTAAACATTGTTGTTATGGAGCAGAAATCAAGATAGCCACCAACTGAATCGGGTAGTACTACGAACTAGTGTTGTTTCACACTAACAGCTGTGTTAAATTTCTTATGAACTGAGGAGCAGTTATTATTAATAGTCTATGTATGTATATTTTGAGTAAATATAAGTACATTAAATCTAAAATATGTTATAGTTCCTGCTAACTCATTTACAATCTTACAACCATATTGTATATAAAGACCTGTAATAAAGTAATAGGTTTAGTTAAATGTAAATAATAAATGCCTTAATAAATATCAAATAACACAAATCGAGTAAATTTTTAACATAGTACAGAAAAGTGCAAGAAGGTTGTTAAAGGTTGTACATGTATTCAAGTATAAACTAATCCTGTTAACTTTCACTCAAACCAGCCAATGTTAATTTCAGGCATTTCTCTTTATATTAATAGTTTTAAAGTGACGATGCCTCTATCTTTTGATAAAAATTTATTTCATGTTTTGGAAATAATCTTAGAAATAAAATCGTGATAAACGGTAAGGAAGTATAGTTTTTAATTAGCGAGTATTTTTGTACGGTATATTGGTAAGAACATACCAAAATATTTTATTACTTCTTTAAATATTGTAAAAAGAACTTTACTTATATACTTAATATAATTCTAAAATTATTGGTTGAAAATGATGATGACACATCCTAAATATATTTGTATAAATATCTTTTTAAAATACCAATAATAATCCCATAATGTACATAACATAATATATTACAGATGATAAAAGATTTTTTCAATATTACATCTGTAAGCTATTAATGTGTTCATAAACTAATACGAATGTTCATACTATATCTTTACCGTAGAATCCATTATTCACAGGCCAGTCTGTTTACTAAACAATAGGTCAGTAAACTTGCGCATTACATCTTATAAGCTGTCTATTCGAACAAGAGATGCCGGCTAAACCTCGTCCATTATAACTTCTAATAGGTTTTTATAGGTTATATAATATTTATAAATTAATTGAATAAATGTAATTTAATTTAATTTATGAGTAGACGTTTCCTCTCTTTCACTTTTTAGTCGCAATAGTAAATTAATAATTATTTAAAGTCACTGTTTAACATAAATATACCAATACATATGTAAGTTCCCCATATATGAGTACCATACATACACACGACTTGCAATGCAACACTTGCAAGTCATTACATTGCAAGTATTTACATTGCTGGGAACGGTAATTACAAGAAATGACGAACTCGTCTTAACTTCATATTATCTGTCGAACACCGTCTCTCGAAGTCTTAACCAAGAACAAGTGTAATATAAGAAGTACTTGGGTCTTAACAAGGTTTAGATTACTTCACATAATGTGCTTTATCGCCTCTTCAACCTATAAGGGTGACTTTTGGCGCTAACATCCACTTAAGGGATCTAAAGATATATTTATACGATACTTGGTTTGCAGAGAACAAAGGGAAGTGCGTAACATTGACTAGAACAGAGGGAGGTTTGTGTACTGTCTCCTAGATTGATCTATTCGATGGTTTGTTTTAATGATTATCAAGAAAATGTTCTTAATGAAGTCAATTTTAATGGAAATTTATTCTGTTCTGTCGAATGCTAGCTCTGTTCACAAAGCAACTCTTAATGAATAAAAGACAGAACATAGGTGTTTTAATTGTTATTAATAAAGAAAAATTTTAATTTTACCATACTGTTACACTATAAATCGGTGTTTATTTAACGCCGATTACAATTACCGTTTAATAAGAAAATCCAACAGCATTGGTGAGTTTAATTTTTGACTATTTATATACTCTCCATCCAGTAAAACGGAGGAGATGAAGTACCATTATTCAGGAGAGAATAAGAACATTGATCATTTGGATAGCATATTTTCATACTTATCATAAATATTTTTACAAAACGACAAATCGAGTCTATTTGTTATGAAAGCCGTCATCCAACCTGGACCTGAAGAGAGATGCCTTTGTATAAATGTATTCATAAAAATCATTTTCCTTCTCATAACATCCTTTCCTCCGTTTCTGATATTATTTTAGGATGCTGGAGAGACTCCTAGCATCAAAAACCTCAAGTATAACGTACAAAACTTGTAAAAAGGTTAACTCATTTTGCTTCTACTTACAACTTTAAACATATTCTTCAATTACTTTTTAAACACCCAATAAAAGCGATTGCGATTTTTAAAATGAAATTAAATAAGGAACTGATTATTTACAATATTAAGGTGAAACGAATATGGAAAATACGTGAAGTAAATATATGTTTCACTTAACTGATTATCCTATCTGTCTTCACAAAACGAACATTTGTTACAGCAGAGAAGTTTGCTGTTTTCCCATGGGAATCAAATGAGTCGAACAACTCAGAGTACAGCTTTGTCAGTGAGCTTGAACTGCTCCTAATTAAACTTACATTTCCTTTAGGAAATTGCTTCTAGTAACCCAATAGATTACTAACTCTAAAACTATGTAGCGCGGTATAATTGTTCATGATATTCTAGTCAGTTTAGCTTTTGAATTCCACTCCTCAATATTGCTGGCTGCTTCGATATACGTACTAAGTGAATTATGAAATTGATGCATTAAGAATATAACATACAACTTTATTTCTCATGGGTAAATAAGAGCGTTTAGCTCTGCGAATGTTCCTTTGGGTGATCAATAAGAATAAATTATACCAAATGTGATACAGTGTGTTTGTAATTTCTACTCCAGAACTAACCTATCAAATCAATTTACATATTTGTAGTGTTTGACAAGAGCATTGTAAAATAATTGAACTGGAATGGTATTGATTTTTAGCCCTTTAAATATATAGTTTGTATTATTAGTTATTCATATTTTTTTGTGGATGCTGTATGCCAAGATCGTTACTTGAAGAAATGTGTTTACCAATATCTTTTCGGAGGGTTCACAAACTAGTAATAGTGGTGGTTGTGTGAATGAATTTCCTACAATTTAGAAGAAAGAGGACTAATAAAGGCTTACCCCATGCAGGTTTGACAAGAGAAGTAACAACAAAAGACAGAGGTTGGTGAACAAGGAAGCTGATGGAGACTTTCGTACGTGAGCGGTGCAGGGACGGTGATACGTGCACCTCAATACCTCAGTTAGTTCAGGAACTTAGAGTACCCATACAGGAAATCTGATCATGATAATTCCAACGAATCCTTCTTTTCCTGTAAAAATTTGAAAAGAAAGGACTTGGCTAGTTACCGCCAACTCTCACCGCACTCAGCTGGCCATAAGTTCTTTGATTGGCAGGTTTGGATTATAGTTTCTACATCTGTGGATAATGTGCAGAAAATAAGGAAAGAAAAAGAAAACTAATATTGCATAGGTAAAAAAATATGTTTGTGGTATAAAAAGCGGCCGCTATCACAATCGATGGGCCCATGGGTGGTTTATAACGTATTAGTGTTAGTAAGGGGTTATTCAGTGGTTACCTATTACCGCAATATCCTCTCATTTATAGGAAAATGTTTTTATATTCGCTAGATTATTTTTGAACCAACGTTATTGTCGTTGTGACCGCTTATTATACTGCAGAGAAAAAAGGTAGCAAAAGTACTCTGACAAAATAGGAGTAGTTAGTATACCCTCGAAATTATATTGAAAGATGTTCTTAGAAGAAGCAATGCCCGCCAGTGGTTTATAATGGGCGACAGCTCCAATCTTCAGAGCCCTACTACGAAATCTAACTATCCATGAGTTTGCTCTATATCATTGATTAGTATGCAAAGGAATTGGTAGAGAAAGATGTAACAATAAAAACTTCAAAGGGAGTTTGTTGAAGTAGGTCTGAAATTTCTAAATCACAATGAGTACCAGGGATTAAAGCCTGAATACCTTGTGGTTTATAAACCATTTAAAAACATTTTTCTTTAACGTAACCTTTGCTATTTGTGCAAATTCCCCTTACGAAACAAGCCATAGGGAGATATCTAATTGCATTCTATTCTAAGTCATCCAAGCAGTTTTGTAAAAATTTCAAATACTAGGCTTTCATTCATATTTAACGTTCTTACCCAAGTTTTTCTCCTTGTTCTAATTTTTCAATATTTTTACCCTAATATTCTCGGAACACATTTCAAACATTCTACATGCTCCAATAATATTTGTATAGCTTCACGATTACTTTTACATAATGATCTAAACGACTTTGACATTTATTTCAACTCACCGTTTTACAAAGTTAAGTATATAAATGTAAAATTCCTTATTCACAAACAAATCAAATACCAAGGATTGACACTATTATTTTTACTGATTATACTGTAAAATACAGTAATTTCAAGATAACTAAAACCTTTATGACCCTTATATTTTACTGGGTAAACCCTTTCGCTCATGGCGTTTAGCATGTAACTGCTAAGCGAAAAGCACTGGAACCTTAACAAGGGCTCGGTCTGCTTCAATGTGCTTTATCGCGTCTGTAAGGGCGACTGTTGGCACTAAAATCCACTTACATGCTTTGAGAGAAGTTTAGGCGATATTTACCCCTACATTCACGAGACGCTGTAACATTCACTTCAACAAAGAGGGGTTTGTGTACTTCCCTCTCGTTCCATTCAACGACCAGATATAACGTTTCGAAAGACTTGGTTTTATAAAATAATTTACTTCATTTATCTGTGTTGCTTCAACGAGATGTATTTGACAAAACCCAATAGTATGAGTTGTACGTGTATAAAAACACTAAATTTATAAAAAAAGTTATATTGGTTATCGAATCCTTTCATTCAATAAGCTCGTATTATTACATGTCTGTTTATATGTGTGTCCGAACAATATTTCTAAGATGGACTGATTACAGACTCTAAATTTTGCATGAACTTTCATTTCTCTATATACAAAATGGAGTTCTATGATAGTGCACGCTACTCAATGGGATATAGTTAAACGCTAGCAAACGTGTTCACATTATTCTAATTGTAACCATGACGAAAACGAGAAAATTCCAGGATAAATAAATATGAAAGCAAACTGAGTCTAATAGTGTGAAATTTTAACATGTGCCATTGAAACATTTAGCCAAACTTTTAGAACTAAGTGAGCATTAGACATAAACAATTATGAATGAATCCTCAGTGAAGCTTGTTACGAGGCACGTGGCGTGACGTACTTTTTGAAAAATAGAAAAGATAAAGATTTAATAGTTTATAGGGGTTATCACTGTATATGTTATTCAGTAGTAAATTTGGAGCTAATATTTGTTTTAGGTGTGTATATATATACCATTACTCTTTTACATATTCTCTTAAAAACTCTCAGCAAGAACTGACCTGAGGCAGAAGCCCAGTAGCGATAACAGAGTCCCACCTCCACAATGTTAACACCTCATGTAGGTTCATTATCTACCTAGTGAGCATAGGTTTCATTTTTCTGGTTTTCTACGAATAACGTAGCTGTGGTGGAAAGGATTGATTCAATGTAAATGTAGAGTTTAGCTCCAGTTCATCGTCCTCGAAGCGGAACGTCTGGAATCACGTTGTCACAAACATGGTTCCAGGAATTATCATACACAGCTTATCTACTTTATAGCTACATGTGCAGTCATATAAATCAGTCTTAAAATTAACTTGTGAAAAAAATATATTGTTATTTTTAATTACATTTACAATTGGCACAAAGTGCTTATAATATAAATAAAAATAACATCAGACAACTCAGTACAAACTTTCGACAATCATTGGATTTAATCTTATGGTTTCACCAGTTATTATTAAAATGTTTGTTGGACATAATTAATTAAATCTCGCCTATGTATATTTTAAATCCTTTCAAATGTTTTTATACAACCTTTTCCCTCTAATTTAAGACTTTTCACACTGTAACTATTGTAGGTGCTAATAATTAAAAATTATACATAACACTTTGATAGGACATTACTTATACCGGAAGTGAATTACTGACTGCCTTATTTAAAAACAAAATAGTCCTAGTGACCAAATCTTTTGTTTGTTAAAATAACAAAGCGTTCCAAATAATCTTCCACACAAACTACTTCCCTTTAAGTCAATTACACCCCATGCTGATGACCACAAAGGCTGGTAAAAGTGATACATCCGGACTCAGGTCACAAACTTTGGTTTCGAGGCTAAGACAGGCCAATCTGTCTAACGGACACCACCCCACTTGTACTGGAAGTGTGTATTTAACTCAGCCATGTAAGACAGGAGTGTTCGTCGTAATGATTATTTTATCGTACTATCCTATATTGTATCCTCTGAAAAAACATAAGGCAATGAATATCGGATGTTTGATGATTTAGGTTATAATACTATAGTAGATATATTTAAGTGAAAAATAGCAAGATTGTTACATTAGTCATTGGTTTGAGATTTAAATTTACAGTCTAAGAAGTGTGATTAGAAACTGAAAATTGTGATATGATGTTAATAAACTTAAGGGACATACCAAGACTCGAGGCTAATGTTTTCATTAAAACAATATTCCAGATCCAAGGAGAGGAATTCAAGTAGAAACATTCAGTTGTTCTTGGCGCTCAAGAATGTGCATTGTGAAGTTTTAAAAGAAAAATTATACCTAGTTGTAAAATCTATATGGCTTTGCTAAACAAAGCATTTAGTTTAGTTCAACCAGACTACTATTTTTAGTTAATATCGAAGTTAATTTAATATTCATTAGGCGAAAATCTAAAGCAAGTGAAAGATCCGGGTTCAAGTCTTGACAGAACAAGTAATTTCTATGACTCAGAACGATTTTGTGATTCATAAAGTATTTAAAAACATAAAAGTAATTTAGTTATTATTATTATTATTTATTATACGTCATATAGCGTTTTTTTAAACAAAATTTGAAAATAAACCGTTATAAGGCTAATAGCTCAGTCCGTATATAAATTAAAACGTAAAAATAATTTAAAAATTATACATTTGATCTAAGTATCATATCAATAATAAATAACTAATGTTTAAAACAGTATTTTTATTTTCTTAGACTTCAGATTTCCTGGAAATAACTTTTTAGGTAATCGGTAAATTTTATTTTAGATTAATACAATTTACAAATTAGAAAGTTATTAATGAAATAATGAGTTTATTCCTCCACAAAAATACGGTTTTACAACAATCTACATTCTAGGAATATACACTGCCACTTTTTCCATTAGTATAGCAGCGCAATAATAGAAAAAAATGTTTATAAGCTAGAGCCCAAATTCTACTTTATAGACTGCTCACTCCGTGCCGTCTGCTAACCACGTGACTTAACCTTACCAATACAAATTGCCTTATTTGACTAATGTACTTTCGATTGATTATACATAAAATCTTTCTATTCTTACTATATTAAGGAAACGAACATTAAACATTTAACAGCAGGAAATATAAAAATAAATATAACACACATAGACAAATAAATAATATAACAACGAGGTAATAAATAAACACACACACTATCTACAGCTTAACAAAATAAATATATCGACGAGAAACCAATAAATAAGCTGACAAACAATAAATAATTATAAGTGTATTTTTTAAGAAACTGATATTACTATTTTCAAATAACCATTTTTTCAACTTAATACTAAACAATTTTACTGTGCTACAGTCTTTAACTTCAGAAGGCAGTTGATTAAAGTATTTCGGCCCAACATATTTAAAAGAATGTCTAAACAACGATTTCTTCACTTTAGGCGTTCTAAAAAAGTGTTGTACTAAGTTTCTAGTTCTATAGATTAAATGGATTGTGCCTGTATTACCACTTCTTAAATAGAAGAGCCTTACCACCTTAAACTCAAAAAGATGTTGCAAAGGTAATACTCTTAGCTGACAGTAAAGGGAAAAGAACTTTACGCTTACGTTTCTGTGAAATTATTCTTAAAAAAAGGTATATTATTTATTATATTTAAAATTTCGTGGGGGATTGTTGGCATAGTATAAAAGAATTACAACTTTGCTCTAAATTTAAAATAGGGACTGCACTGTCGTGAAGTTCAACACAGGAATGTACCGAGATAAGTATTTGTTTATCTCTTCTGCAACTGTTTGTGCGTCTGAAATAGTTAGCCCGTTATCTAATTCTATTTCACTAACACCTACTTTCACATGGTCACCACTTAACTGGTTTATTACTTTCCACTGTCTTGCAATATCGCCATTATAGTTTTCAATTTGTTTAGCGTAATATCGATTTTTAGCGTTATCTATTTCATTAGCTAATTCAATACAATACTTCTGAAAATAGTTTTTAAGCAAACGATCATAAAGCCTTTTATTGTAAATTTTATAAAGTTGTTTTCTTCTTTTAAATTTATTTAATAGTTTATTATTAATCCAAGGACTTATGTCCTTTCTTTGTCTAACTGAGTTTTTACACTAGCCCTAATCTTACAACTACCATCAGTTTCGCTTAAAATACCATGAAACATATTAAAACAAGTGTTAAAACTACAACAACAATTCCAGTCTGCATTTTGCAATTTGCGATTTAACAATACATAACCATAAAAAAGCGCTCTTATAGATCTCAGGTGTTTTTAATTTACAATACTGATCCATTTTCAAACCTAGTAAGCAGTGGTCTGATAAACCTGTGTCCAGAACCCCACTTTGAAATATGTTCAGTAGTCTACGCCTTATAAAAATGTGGTCGATGCAAGTTTTGGATATTTCTGTAATTCGGATTGGTTTATTAATAAACTGCGTAAAACCGTGACTACTAAGAAGGCTTAAGTAATGCTGAGTAATTTTTTTATGCTCAAGAATATTGATATAATTATAATTAATTTATAATGCAATAGTTGAGGTAAAAAATTGCTTAATTCATCCAAAAAGTTTTTTTCAGAATAATTATGAAGTCTGTAAATGCAGAACAAATTCAAATATAAATCATTTATTGTTACAGTAACCAACACCGAGTCTACACTATTGAAATTTATTTCAAGTTGCGAAACATTTATATTTTCGGTTACATAGAAAACAATTCCTCCAGCTCTGTATGTATCATTGCAACAATAGAACACATTGTAACCAGGGAATTCGTATGAATGAATTTCGTCACTATTAATCCAAATTTCACTAAGAATAATGAAATGTATTTTACTATTTTTATCAAGTATAATTCTAGAAGAAATGAGTTAAAGTTTTTCCTCAAACTCCTTATATTTGTATTAATGGAATTAATTTGGCAACTTTGATCACTAAAAAAGCTGACTAAATTGCTAGGATCATTGTTTGTCTAAGATTGGATCCATATTAGCCATCTAAAAACTAAACTAAATATATTAAACAACATATTAAAATATATGTATATATAAAGCAATAACAGGCAATAAATACTGTAACGAACATAAATAGATAACTAAACTAAACTACAATAAATGTATAACATTCAATAAATAAAAAACATAATAAGTAAACAAAAACAATTTACTATATTTCTCTATCAAATACTATCATAAATGTATACTAATTATGCAAATATATGTACTTTTTTACTTTAAATGTCCGGCAACATTACTTCACCTTCTCGATGTCAGCGTAGGAGTCGATCCGCTGTATCCTGTCTCATTCCCCCTTCCTGACGAAGAACTTGCCATTACCACCCCAGGCGAAAGTGTAACCGATGTCCCGACACTTCTGCTTGTTCTCCGGGGATAGGTGATCATTTTATAAAGACTGCGGGCAGGAAACTCCTTGTTGATCTTCTGGGCTGACAGATTCTTTATAGTTCTGTATTTAGAAATCCAGATGTCTCGGACAGCGCGGTTGTAGAACTGTACTATAAGTGAGGGTTCCCTATCCTTCTTGTAGGACGGGACGCGGTGTACGGCAGCAACGTCGCTATTTTGACTCTGACGCCTTTTGACTTAGAATTTCATTTTTAGTCGCAGTTCTGCATTTTCTTTCTTCAGCTCAACAAAATGAGTTCTAAGCTCTTCCATAAGCGGGTTAGTTGCATCGAGTTTATCTGATACAAACTGAGTTGATTTAGAGAGTTCAAGCATCTTATTTCTAAACAATTTGAACTCTTCAAATATTTATATTTTAAAACTTTCCAATTCACTAGCAAAAAATCCTTTGTTATTGCAGTTGTCGACACAGGTGTGGATTATAAGTTGCTGTTTCCGGACGTATTCTTACACTCAGAACATTTCCGGTCTTTTTCGACCGTAACTGCTTCTGTCCGTCACTCTTCACGAAGCTTCCATGCACCGTACGACCACAGCCACCAACACATTTCACATCGCTACCGTCAACGCACTCAACCTTGCAGACGACACAGATTGTCATACTTGAAATTAATCCAAAAAGTACAAAATAACTATTAAATTTAGTGCTAGATCAGGAAGTATTCTGCACGATGCGCGCGACCTCGAACGGAGCGATACCGGAGTGTCTTATCCTCTCGGCTACTAGAGCTGGACTGAGGAAATATTATTACATATTTAAATTCATTTCCTGCACCATTATGACATATTTTAGCATAAATTCACAATTCTCCTCTAAAACAACGATAAAGAGCCAATTTGATATCAGCAGTTTTAAATATTCAGAATATAATCTTTAGTCATTTAATGAATATGAAATGAATGTCAATGATATAATGTCGAACTTTTATACTATTTATCCTAAAATATTATATCTATGGTTATTATATGGATTATATGGATATTATAATGGCTATAATAAGGCGATGATGTTTACTTCTATGTTCTTAACTTGTTTACAGAACAAAGAGCGTTTAACCACTTGTTTTGTGTTGTAGCAACAATTGCTCATAGTAGTGACTTACAATTCTCGAGGTTCTTAAAATACGCTGATATCCATGGAATATAAAACCGTTAGAAATGATATCAGAACACGTATTTGTAAATTTATTTGATAAGATCCAATGTTCAATTCCTAAACTTAGCAGGAGCAAGGTGCATTCCAAGGTTTCAAAAGCTGTACTAGTGACATTAGAGGCCATAGGTTTCGTTAGATTGTACATTTATCTCAGCTTCAAAAACGTATCAGACATAAGAACATTTCTACTTTGTTTAACTTTGTGTTATTTTCTAACATCAATCTGTATTAACGTGTGGACATTATTAAGAAAAGAAAGCTCCAGTGATCTCTGCATAGAAGACATAACAGATTTCGACGAATCACTAGGTTCTCATCTGAGTTATGTTGAAGATATTTTCTTTTTGATATTTCCTCTTCTATTGACTCTGTCTTTGATCTCATTCTCATGTGTGATGAAATACGCGAAAACCTGGGATTTTGTTGATGTCTTCATCAACATCATCACATGTTACCGAGTATCGGCCTTGATACACATGCTGTCTAAGAGGGTAGAGCTCAGCACAGCTCAAACATATGAACATCATGACCCACACACGTTGGTTCTAAAACTGAGGAAACTGTTCGAGTACAACAAGAAACTGAACCGGAATTACTCACTTCGTGTCGCCAACTCACTTGGCGTTGGGATGTTGCTTTTCCTGCAGTCGATCTCTGCCTATTGGCAAGTGTATGGCCTTCATTATGTCGTAGACTGTTATGAGTACCATGCTCCCATAGCTACGGTCTTCGCACATGGCTACGTCTGGTACGAGCTACTGAGCATCGCTTGTTCAGCGACTAGACTGAACAGCTCGGTAAGTAGTAAATACTACCTTACACACAACACAGACTGAACAGTTCGGTAAGTGGTAAATATTACCTTACACACAACACAGACTGAACAGTTCGGTAAGTAGTAAATATTACCTTACACACAACACAGACTGAACAGTTCGGTAAGTGGTAAATATTACCTTACACACAACACAGACTGAACAGTTCGGTAAGTAGTAAATATTACCTTACACACAAGACAGACTGAACAGTTTAGTAAGTAGTAAATATTACCTTACACACAACACAGACTGAACAGTTCGGTAAGTAGTAAATATTACCTTATACACAAGACAGACTGAACAGTTGAGTAAGTAGTAAATATTACCTTACACACAACACAGACTGAACAGTTCGGTAAGTAGTAAGTATTACCTTACACACAACACAGACTGAACAGTTGAGTAAGTAGTAAATATTACCTTACACACAAGACAGACTGAACAGTTGAGTAAGTAGTAAATATTACCTTACACACAACACAGACTGAACAGTTGAGTAAGTAGTAAACATTACCTTAGTATTGATATAAATAATGAATCTTCATTTGTATATTGGTAACACCGAGTTCGATGTGTATACTGTATGAACTACATGGCATTTGGCTGACCGTTAATAGACACATTTACATAAATCTTACAAGTCGTAATCATGATGGAAATGAGAAATTTCTAGAATAAATACCACTTTTGTAAAGAAATTGAGTACAATTGAGCAGTAATACAGGTACTGTAGCCAAACTACCCACAAGATAACTCGAGAAAGATTTCTACAGTAGAATTTAAATTGTGCATGAAACTTTTCTAAATATAAATAATAGTTACAGTATATTATGATGCACGACCAATGGGATTTGGCCTAATATAATTAAAGTCTATCGCTCAAAAGTTCGCCATAAATTATCTTTTATCTTGCCGAAGGATGTACAATTTTAAGCTCTTAATGATTTTCCTATTTTTTCAATGTTGGTATTAGAGAACAAGTTACAAAATAGTTAACTGTGTGTTTTAACTAACCTATGTAAAAAAACATTCGGCTTCTATCATGATATTTTTATTTATATAGTTCTAATCATGGGCACAATAGTTTAAGCCAATCTTTTTTACTCACGGTTTAGTCTCTAATTGTCTATATGATTAATGATTTGTTTGTTTCCTGTTAGGTCCGATCGTTGATCGTGGAGATTGATCGCAAGATGTCGATGGACGGATACCAGTTACAGTACAGAAAACAGGTTAAATGAAGTTCTATTCTGGTTTATTTGTTTATTTTCTATCCTTACAAGAATCATCTCATCAGGAATTGGCTGGTGAACATCCTTGAGTCTTGATAAAAAGTGTCCGGTGCTTTTGATGTAGGATGGACGATTCTCACCAGGGGTTGCAGGTTGTCATCTACGAATGCTAAGATTCGCTCTGTAGGAGAACCGATGCTTGCCACGATAAGTCTGCCAGGAGGTGGTCTCGATGGTTTATGTATTTTTGGTAAATGGTAGAAAATTTGTGTTTTCGGTGCTTTTGGGACAACAAGAATCATCTGAAAGATCCTCATTAGCAGCCTCTTGAGTAAGGTAATCATGGATTTCTTGGTTAAATGCTGATGTTAGTTCTTCATCAATTTGTTTGTACGTATAACTATCAGATAGCTGTCTTTCTGCCTCTTTTATGTAATCAACCTTGTTTAAAATTACAATAGAATTGCCTTTGTCAGAAGGCAAAATCATAACTTGATCATTATTTTGAAGTGACCTAATTGCTTTTCGTTCAGCATGAGATATGTTTTTGGATTTAGGAAGACTGTCTGGCAGATCAGGATTTGAAATATTTGCCCAAATTAAACTTATGAATTGCTCAACAGGGCGTTCTAGTGGAAGTGGTGGAGGTTGCCATCATGAACGATCTTTAAATTTTAGTAAACATTGAGGAGTTTTATTTTATTGTTATCATCACAAGGGTTTTGACTGAAATAATATTTTATTCTTATGTTTCTTGCGAATTCCAAAGCATCAGTTACGAAGTTAATGTGATTAAATTTGTATGGTGTAGGGGAAAACGTTATAGGCCTTTCTTTAATACCAAATTTTCTTTAGACGAAGGTTTGTAAATGGATAAATTTTCAATTTAGGTATTTTAATTTAGGTAATTATACAAATTTAACTAAATTTAAAATTATATTATGTTATTATGGTTATAATAACAACTAATCAAAACTTTTTTACATGTCAAAATTGTATTTACATTTAGAATGCTTATTATCAGGTGTTTCTTCTTTTGTTTGTTTATTTTATTCTGTGTATGTTTTGAACGTGTACTTGATAAAGTTGTAAATTACAACGACATATCGTGCATAAACAAAATTGTAGTTTTCTTTTGAAACTGCTCTAAAAGATTCTATATATATATATATATATATATATATATATGTGTGTGTGTGTGTGTGTGTGTGTGTGTGTGTGTGTGTGTGTGTGTGTGTGTGTGTGTGTGTGTGTGTGTGTGTGTGTGTGTGTGTGTGTGTGTGTGTATAACAATCTCTGGTATTTAAAAATCTTATTCTGTATATCTGATTATTCATTTACTATGTTATATTACACTAAAAGTTACCCGTGGCTCCACATGAAATTTCATTCTTAAAAACAGGGATGATTTATTAGTTCTAAACGCCATTCCAAACAATATTGAGATACATGCTAGTCACTGTAAGATTTTCCAATCTCTTGATCAGTTCTAGAATTAAGTTTAAAGATTGGGCGCTTCAGTAGTGAAGTAAAACTGTTGTTTTAATAATATTTTGTAAATACTTAGTATTTAATACAGTATAAGTTATTCATTTAACAAGATTTCTTGAGTACTATATACATAGTTTACTTTAAATAAAATGAAACTATATGTATGTTTTTTTATAAAAGTTATTTATAACGACTCTGTTATCAAATATAAAATGTATTTTATTAGTGTTTATAAGAGAACAGTTCACTAACTAAAATATATGAAACTGTTTTACAGCTGGAAATAGTAATGCTGGAGCTGGCTCATACTCCAGTAGAATTCACATCATTGGATTTAGTTTCTGTCAATAACAACCTGGTTACTGATGTAAGATATGCTTTCTTGGATTTTAATCTTATAAATATATTGTCAAATAACATTCAATATAAAATTTTTTCTATTAACATTTGTTTCTTGTGATATTTTATAACATTATGATTATACCATTTCCATGTTTTTTTAATTTTATTTTTAAATTTGTTTGTCTGCAGGCTTGTAGTTTCGTGATTTCCTTCATGATGATTTTCGTCCAGTTCATGACCTGAGTTCTAAACTATTAGCCTACTCTGCGCTACAACTTTATCACGAGCAGTTTCCTGAATTGTACTTTCACAGCAGCGTGTGTGTATTAGATTAGTTATCTGTTATAAGCTTCTCTCTGTATGCGAGGATTTAAAAAATCATCTATTTTAAATTACTACTTAAGAATTTGATAGCAACCCTAATACAATAAGGAGACATTGTTCAATGTAGTATTAAGAGTAATAAATAGTAGTACAGTATAACATCCTATATAAGAACTTATGTACTAGTAGTATTTTATTTATACAAGGATCATAAGGGAAAGTGCTATATCCAGAAGTAATGGCCAGTTGTGGTTCTGAATTTAATTGTGATTTATTCCAAAGAATACATGCACCAGTAATAAAGAAGCTCTCATTAAATACATGAGCAAATATATATAGATCATTTCACTACTGAAGAATTAAATAATTCTTCCGACCAGTTAAAATATAATAATTAACATAAAAGACATCTCATACCTCAATAAAACATCTGTGCAATAAAATATAGAAAAAAAATCTAAAATAGGAAAATATTTAAGATTTATTTTCCCACCTACATATTTAAAGAAATATGGAATCATTAAAGGAAAAAAGATCCTACATAGGCTTTAATGGCCTTGGAGTGTGGATGAATTGGAACGCTGAACTTTAATAATGGACTTTAGACGTTATATAATAATTCTGAATAGTTTTACTATAGTAAAATAATAACCTCTGTATTATATTATAATTAATCAAATTCATAAAATAAATTTTAAATATTTATTAAATAAATATCAAACAACTACATATACTGTGCATGTGTGTGTGTGTGTGTGTGTGTGTGTGTGTGTGTGTGTGTGTGCGTGCGTGCGTGCGCGCGTTTATGTGTGAAACGTATAATTAGTGACGTAATTTTATTAAACCAAACATTCCTAAAATTATGTAATAATTATTTTAATATTTACTCACCATCTATGTAAGTCTTGAGTTAATTATATTTGAATATTATGATGTGTAATATACTATAATATAATATAACCTAAATCTTAATCGTGTCATATAATCAAGACTCGTAGCTCGGAAATTAGTAAGGCGATTATGAAATATTTTAAACAAATGTAGTTACATTTTAACTGTTTTTTTTATTATAAAATTTTAGATTTATAAAACAAACGTTATTACAAATTACCACCATAACGTTTATTCTCAACCGCCCGCGCGGTTTGAAACAATTCGACATTGGTCTTGTTATGGAGATCTTTAATTCATTATCTTGGCCGTTTAATTTGGAAGGCCAATTTTTAAAATGATTGATTTTTATTACTGATTTAATTGAAAAGGTCTCTTGAATTTCCAAATCCGGTGGAGCGCCTGCTCGTCTGAACGCGCAAACCGCCAGACTGCCAAGTGTTATTATAGTACAACTTCTATGATGGCTAGCGGGGCCTCCGTAACCGCTCTAATACGTCTTTTTGGTATTTCGTAATACATTTAAAATTACAAAGTTTTACAGAATGATGCATGTGAATAAAACATATATAACTTTACAAAGCATGTTGCTCATTATTGCACGTGTGACTGACGTATATTGCATTATTATGAGAAAAAAAAACATTGTTATGTAAAAATATACCAACTTCAATACTTGTATTAAAACCAAATAACTAACATATCATAAATAATTTTAATTATACAAAATGAAGTCACTCTTAGCCACACAAATTTAAAAATCAGTCCCATATTTTAAGGACGTCCTAAATTGTCTCGCTAATCAGAACTAATTAGGACAGAACATTGGATTCACGGAAATGTTTAATAGACGCATTTATCAATAATATCGAAATATCGGTACTGATTGGATCTTGAAAAAGTGAAAGTCGTAAGGGAAGGGCAGTTTAATCACTCTCAGCCGTAGTAAATTACGGCTTTACTTCTTAAGTGTATATAGATTAGTTTAGTGTTTTCTTCAAACGTAGACACTAAGCACCAGCATGTCTTTGTTAAACGTCCTTGTACAGTATATTTAGTATAACAATAAATGTATGTTTTTTCACAAATTTCTTTTAAATTTATACTTTCTTCTACTAATTTCATCTGTATTTACGTTTTAAAGTAAAAAATCAGAGATTTAATGATGAAAAACATTTTAAATCGGCACTTTTTCCGAACTCTGTTTTCAACAGGACAATTTTCGGAATAGTGTGACTATACTGTATTTTCATTGGACAATTAATTTTAAAGAGTTGTATTATAAACATTTTACCCTTATTGCAGACATAATATGTAATGTTTCAAAAACAACGACAGGAAACTTTCAGGTATAAAAGTTTACATAGCAGTTATTGATATATTCTATAGTATTCACACTGTATTGGCCGTTAAATGAATGTAAAATAAATGTATTACACATATATTATGTAAATCTAACTTATAATGTATAAGTAGTGTTCCAAATGTTATGCACACTGAAGGGATCTTGGAAACTATAAGAGATACAGTAAAGGTGAAATGGAAGCAGAAGTGCGTAATATCAAGACAAACAAATAAAGGTTGTTAAATTAATAATTGGTTGTATCTTTCACTCGCTGCGCTAAAGAAGCTGTTTTTTTTTTGTAAAAATGTTCAAAGTCTCTTATGAGTATCCGAAATAGAACGTGCGAATGGTGTACTGGTATTGTGATAAAGAAGCCTCAAAATAACCCTCGTCTAACAATTTTTGGGAATTACTATGCGAAGAAGTAATTTTATTGAATAAATTCTGTATTCAAAGTGCATATAGATTTGTTTTAATAGGATTCCACTTAAAACTCGTAAATGTGAAACTTGTAAAAAAACTTAAAATTTTTTAACCTTACCACCCTGTAACATAACAAATTTGTCGTTCGGAAAAGTGTTTAAAAGTAGATTGGTCGATGGAATTTACATGCTAAGGAAGCTACGACTTTTATATAAACTCCGTGAAGTTCAGACTAATACTTTGTTGCTGCACATAGGGGATGAAGTAAACGGTTTTGGCTCTTAATCTGGATAAGCCACAATAAAATGTTGTTTTCAATATCTGTTCGTAGAGTTCAATATCTGAATTGTAAAAATGTATTAATAGATTGCAGTTAGAAGGTTAGCCTGTAAGAAATTTTTTCCGTTCGTGTAAATTGTTGAAAACCTGTAATCATTATTATTTTAAAAGATTAGCTGTTTACGTCATAATTTAGTAGTAGGGATTAGACAGTTAGATTAGTAGATTAACGTTAACTTCATATTTTTCATTGATTATATCGTAGCATGTAATATATTAGTATGATAATATATATCAATCAGAAGAATGTAATCCTATTTACAGTCGTCACACCAGGGCTGCCAAGGCAAATTTCAAATAATGCATGTGACTGCAGCTTTATCTGAGGATGCATGAATATGGATTATAGCACAACAGATCTAACAGTTTCTAACAAATCTTCTAAATATCTATCTGCATAGAAACGGTGGTATTTATTAGTAAGTGATATATAGAATTACGACAATTCTAGCATGGTTTTTCATATTTCATGTATATTTTTCAATATAATCTTTATTAATAACACCCATGCAAGTCTTAAATCACATAATATAATATAAACTAAAGGAACGAATCATACAACATAAAAATATTAACGGATCAATAAATTTTTATTTTATATTTTAATTTTAACGTATTTATATATATTTTCCTTAAGTTGTATAAAAATAGATTATCGGATTTACGTTTTATATTATTTACGATTCACTAAGTAAAAAAGTAAGAGGCAGTTAAATAATTGTGAATTGTCTAATTTTGGGCAATTGAGCGGTTGCAAATATAAAAAAGGTTAAAAATTTTTAATCGAAGAAAAGCTGGTATGCAATAATCTTATTAACCGGTACTTTTATGAATGTGTAGAGGTATTCTAAATACAATATGAAACTTTAAACAACTATTTCCATGGCATTGTCCCTTCAATATCATCAAACATCTAAACAATAAATTAACAGCTTCTTAATGGATATGTACAACCAGCTTCATATCATTCCTAATAAAAATTGAGTGAAATATTTGAAAAAAGCCATTATTATAGTGTTAAAAATATTTGGGTAAAGATAATTATACCCCTGAAGAACACCTGCGGCAGCACACGTTAGAGCATAGTGCTCGTCCATGCGCTAGTAGCGTGCTGGGCTGAGATATTATAATATTTAATACACGGAAACGTGCTGTTACAATAAATAAGTGGAAACCACGGACTTGAGTTAACATCTCAGCAGTAGCATTAATTAAACACATAGTACTAAAGTAAGCAATTAATTCAAAATGTAAATTAATCAATAAACAATGTATTTACCAAACCAATAGATCAATTATATCGTACAATTTCCTCCATGGCTGTTTCATTTTAAACTAATTAACCATTAAAATAGCTGTTCTTCCATATCTTTAATTACTTATGTTTTTAGTAATTATTTATTTTTTGCCTTCCTACAACTCCACTCCCTAACTAAATACACTATTTTGCTACGTATAGCGTAAATATATTTCCTACAGCTAATCAACTACCAGATCTTAAAATTTAACTCCTTGTTCCAGCAACGTACAAGCTGCCGCTTCGTATGAGCTAGTCTTTATATACCTGACAGGATCAATAATTGAGGACACACACACACACACACACACACACACACACACACACACACACACACACACACACAATACTGTACTCAATATAAATACGATTCCATTTAACCACAATTGCGATCAAACTTGCCATATTCAGGTTCTGATGACTACGTGTCTGATGACCTCCCACCTAACATACGAGTGGTGTTTGATAACACAGAACATTATCGCCAAGACTTTCCCTGTCCTCCTAAACCTGATAAATCAATACATACAACAATAATGCATACAATCGTGTAACTTAATCTTACTAATTTAGAGTTTCATTTCTGAGACCCTCAGTAATCCTGATATCTCTACATTCCCTAATTACTAACTTATACTTACTCTAAATCAAACAAATAGTTCATTTGCCCTAATTTTTGCAAACCACCAAATTCTGTATAACTGATTTATTTCTTACAGTCTGCTTAACAAGCTTAATGTGTGATCCTGACATTCTTACATCTTAGATTATAACACAGTACTGTATATATGGAGCATACTATGCGCCACAGTATGGGACTACAATTGGCCGCGGAGTGTCAAAATAATGTTGCTTAAATGGGTTGGTCCAATTCCTTCGAGTAAAACTTTTACCTGCAAAAGTGGCATACATTATTACAAAATTTTAGCCGATATAGACGTATTCTCGTAGTTTTGTTTAAAATATTGATCCAACCCTGTATAAATATTTAATCGACTTAAATTGAAAGCTAAATATTTTATGCGATCTTATTATTGTCTTTCCACTATATAAAAGGATTATATTGAAATAAATACCTGATCATTTTTTATTTCATCATTAATTTTTAAGCTTTCGAGGGAGGAATGAAAACTATTTAATTCCGTGTGTCTTACAAAAGCTCACCCTGAAGTATTTTAAATCCAAAAGAAGTTTGAATATTTATTATACATGTATTTTATTCAATTTAATGTAGTATTTTGTATTTCCAATTTTATTAAAATCTGCTTATACGAGCCTCCTAACAAACTTACAATTAACAACAAATAATATGACTGTGAACATTAATGTTAATAGCTATGAACGCAATAAACTCTCTACAGGCCTCGTCAATTATAAACGAGGGTCTGGCCTCAGGCCAAACATAGCCGGTGCCTGTGCCAGTGGACGTCCCTGCCTTTGCCAGGCGTTGTTAGTGTAAAGGCGGTGTTCTGCAATATATAGTTCCGTTTCCTGTAGTTATACAAGACATACGGTTTGGTTGATTTACTCGTAGCTTTCACATGTTTTTAGTAGAATACGAGAAAGTTTAAGGTTAAATTTCAAATTGTGTGCTGAATTGAAGTTTTGTGTTATGTTTGTGTTTCAAAATAATAAAACTTAATAAATTACCTTTCATGTGTAGTTAAGTGGTTAGCGTTTTAACTTATAATTAGTGCATAAAAATTGAATATGCAGTAATAGACTGCATCTAAAAAAATAGCGAAAAAAAGGAAAATGTTAAAAAGAAAAAATCTTGGAGATTAGACAAGAGAAAATGAGCCTACTTCATTTTACTGTACAGAATGCAAGGAACAAGCAGAAGTCTCGAGCACGAGAATACAAGAGTACTAACACACGTCGCAGCAGCTCAGATAAAACACTAAGAAGAAGTCGGCAATTCCTGCGGCATCGCGGCCTGTAGTCATCTTAAAATTGAAACAGGAAGGAGATGGTCTGGAGGGGCAATTGTAAAGGCAGCCGCCGGGAATATTTTTGGTCCTTAGACTTTAATGTCACGGTGTGTTTACGAATTTTGTTGGTTGAGGTTTGTTTGATTGGTAAAGTCTTTTTAGGTTACCTATTTAGTTGTTTTATGGCCAATTTTTAACATTGCATCCTGTGCAGTGACAGTGCCTGAGTTGTTTTTTTCGTTATGTTTAATATTTTCTTTCTCTTTTTTAGTTGTTCCCTTTTACTGGTCCATTGTTAAACATTATGTTTTTATGTACTAATCATCTTCCCATCTGACGATGTTATATTTAAACTTTTCAAAACAATTGTGTTATATATTTTGTACCATTATACATTGCAAATGTCCATAAAACTGTTATATTTTCCAGAATTCCTTTGCATATAACGCACTTAATAAAATTAAGAATAACATTACATTACATGATAAGAGTGGTCAAATTTTTTATTGAAACATCGTTGTCAGTAGTTAGCTCCAGGAATTCGCCAACAATAAACTGGTTTGTTGGAACTTGTGTTAGTGTGCAAAAAAATATAAAAATGCGTCAAAATTTCATCATTTATATTTAATTAATGGATTAAAGTAGATTTCGTGGCTAAATTTCCAATTTAAAGTTCTGTTACCACCCGCTGCTTCCCTGAATAGCTTGAGTATTACTTTGTATTATTTTGTATTCAAGAGTTAATTATAAATAACGTGATTTTATTAACACGAGGTAGATTCATTTTCTGTATTTTCAACAGTGCAGTTACACGTTAATATTATAATAGTTATATTGAAATTGTTATTAAACGTTATAATACGATGTTGCTACAACGGGCTAATTGATCTTGTAAATATTTTTCTTAGTCTTGAAGGAAATTGGACATGAAATAGAACGTAGTGAAAATAAGGATATTTATATAAAGCGGGGAAGAAAACTGTGTATGAACATTTAAACATAGATAAAAACCATTTTTATTATATCATTTTCGGCTTCGTTTTGTAGAAGCAGAGATCTCACAAGAAAAGGTTCAAGTGGTTTTTAATTGTACAAACCAAATCAATAAAATAGATACAATTACATAACTTGCCCATAAGGAAATACGTATTACAATCAAAATGTTTAGAATATTATTGTATAGGGATTGTATTGTTGTATTATTATTTTAGGAAAGTTCAGACTGATTCTATTAGGTAGATTAACCTACCAGAAATTACAAAAACTTCTAATCAAAAAACTATGATGATGATGATAGTAATAATAATAATACTCTTAGTAAATTATTGGTGATCAAGGTCTAAAAACTATTGTAAAAGTATTAATGAGGAATTCTTTTTATACCAGATTTAATTTCATCAATTAACTACAGTTTTTAATGATAACGCTGCTTAATGAAA
This sequence comes from Homalodisca vitripennis, assembly GCF_021130785.1. Classification (NCBI taxonomy): domain Eukaryota; kingdom Metazoa; phylum Arthropoda; class Insecta; order Hemiptera; family Cicadellidae; genus Homalodisca; species Homalodisca vitripennis. The sequence continues at coordinate 95,412,933 of NC_060213.1, read as the reverse complement.
TCGATATGCTAGATAGCCAGTTTTTACCAATAATTATAATAATATTTATAATATTCAATTTTACGATAAGGCAATCATAAATGAAAGCTCCGTTTTATTTTATCCGTGGCTGACTTAAACACCCAATTCCGGTACAAGTGTGGTGATTTCCGTTGGAAAATTGGCCTGTCTGTCAAGAAGATAGAACCCCGCGAGCTCTGTCCGTGAGTATTGATTTGCAAACTATAATAGCTATTATAGCAAGACCTTTTAAAACGTAACATTATTAGTACATAATAAAAGTAATTAAGTTACTAGCTTTTTTGATCAATAAAGTCGTTGGTAATATTGCACGTTCTTAATCATTCTGGCTTACGATTTTTTATTTAATTAATTGAACGAGTGATTTTTACAATTGTCTAAATAATATTTTATGACTTTGTAAAAAAATAAAAAGATTTTTTGTAATGTTATTAACAATTTGGTAAATTATACCATGAAGTACAAGAGGGCTATATACCTACAATTACATGTACTTTGAAATTCTCTAGTAAAATAATTTTAGTGAATTATTATTTGAATCAACCCTTCCTACCATAGCTACGTTATGTGAAAAAAACTCGAATGTTCAACCGTGCTTAGAGATCGTGTCAAAACATCGTAGTGCACACTATTGTGCATCTGAGGAGACAATGAGACTCCCATTTCACCTATTTGTAGGTGTATTTGATGTCGAAACTATGTAAAGCTTCGTTTTGAGCTTTCTTGTCGACGATTTTATTTGTATCTATTTTTAGAGTAACATGACTCCAGATTCCAATAACAAGTCTGAAAAAGTGTCAGACACCAGGCAATTTAATACACAGAAAGTTGAAATTAAGCTAAATTCGTCATTCAAATTGAATAAACCCTTCCTACAATAGAACATGTGAAATCGCAGTTGTTAAAATGAACATGGAACATCTCAACAACTAAGATATATCAGGTTTCTCAAAAACCCATCACTCCTATTAACTAATGAGAAGAAATTAACCCACCTATATGGATGGGGTTACATTGTAAGACTAAACTTTGGTTATTGGGATGTACGATAACTTGAAGCCCAAACACTAAATGAAGCATTTTTGAGGAGGGAGGGGGTTAAGTTAAAACGTTGAAATGTAAAAATTCACAATTTTCACACTGTTACATTCATACAACCATAGAAGACACAGTTAATAAAATACTCATTTTGTGAATGATATTTGGTCCAACCAGGAAGTTAAGTAGGTTGGACCATGTTATAGACACTAGACGGATATTTCTATTAAGACAAATTGTATGCCGTCATACGTAAGGAAATTTGTACAGACATATAAGTTATAGATTATAATAAGGTTACCTTATGGATTGCTTAATAATTATAACTCTTTTAAGTGTAAATTTTTGTATGTTTTCTTTTTTATACCATAAACCAGCACCTGTCAAGAAAGCTTCAAGTTCTGAACAAGGATCTAGTGATGAAAATAAATCTCTAACGACTAAAACTTCCTCTCAAACCTAGTCGGAACTAAGGCAAGCCGCCAGCAACTGCAAAGCTAACACAAAAACCGGTTCGAGACTATTCTGACAGATAATATAATAAACCACCTCAAAAATCACTAAGATAACAACTGCTACTACACCATAAACCAACACCTGTATAACCTGCAAAAAAGCAAAACTCTCTTGAGATAATTCGGAATCTGAAGGTAAAAACGCCAACCCCTATTTTACACACCGGTGACTTCAGTAAAGAAAGCAAAGTTCTTTGGAAGAATCTTCTGATGAAGAAGAGGAAAAACCTGCACAGCTAAACCTGTGAAACATATAAGAGAAGATGACTAAAAGGGATTTCCTGAGATGTAAAAAATTAAGTACAGCAATTTTGTTAGGAGAAACAGAGGCGTTAATAAAAATGATAGTGGAGAGAAAAACCAAGGCAGCAGAGTGCCGCTTTATATGTATACCGACGTGGCAGGAAAACATATGGGGATATTGGCAAGAGCATTTTAATAAAAAATGTATATACTAAACTACATTACATGAAATGCTCTAAGAAATCGTTTGTAAATTAATAAATAAAATTATATTTTTCAAATGTGCTAATTGACTTATCGTGGTCCGAACAAAGTCACTAACTGTTAATTTAGAATAATGATAAATTCTCTTACTATTCGATTTATTTCTGAGATTTAAGATCCTATACATATTGTTGGGACATATTTTTTCAACCAGACATACATACAGGTTTTGCAACACTATTCTTAGCATGAAGAACTTTCTACTAGTTACAATGTTCTACTTGGAGATATCATGGAGTCGAAATTATATTCCAAGCCAATATGACTTGGGAGCTACATCTCTTATACTACTGAAGCGATTTCGAAGATATAGTACAACTGAGATAGATATAATAAATCGTTTTATTCCATACTTACATTGGATCACAAGTAGTACGCCTCTGAGACTGACTGCATACTAACATGAGCATTATGCAGCCGGATCTAGCTGCAGCTCCATCCACCAAGTTGTGCTACCGGTAAGGACATTTTAGTTTTGCGATTTTTCTATTTATCTAATTAAAATACTGTATATAGTTCAACTATATATGGAGCTTTCGTAAAGAAATTAAAATAATAGGAATAGTAGTGAGAGTTTATTCAATAATATGTATACGGCATGTATTAGTACCTTAATAAATTAATACAAATATTCGCATTATTTCCTTTAACGTAGAATCCATCAGTCTGTTTTTACTACACAATAGCTCTATAAACTTGCTCAGTAAATCTTATAAACGGTCTCTTTAAACAAAGAATCCGGTTAAACTTGGTCCATTATAGCGTCTAGAATGCCGTTTTAACGATTGAAGGTTGGTTTGCGGCATCTTAGTTTATTTTCTTGTACTGAAATTTTAACAGAGGTACTTAAGAAACACGAATTATACTTTTTAAATAAACTTTTTAAGGGTTTTATTTCTACACCAGTTATACTTCAACCAGTTTCACGCGCAACGTATTTAAAAGGAAGATGGTCCAAACCCATTTGCAAATTCTTATTGGCCTCCCCGGGAATCGGCCCGTGACCGTGGAAAATAAATATATTACTTCTTGTAATATCAGAGTTGTCTGAGGTAATTTCTTTCCAAACACAATGAATTATCTTTAAATATACCAATATAAATAATATTAAAATAATAATAAACACATAATTCGAGAATATATGTGTTTTTGACAGTTCTTTATTACTCGTTTAGCAAAAACTTTTAACAAAAAGCGATTTCAAAATTTAAGTATTTTGCTATACAATGACTAATATTTAGATTTATTTAGAAACATTTACCAATAAGTAAGGTTTATATTGACAGTCACCTTGATTGCCTTCCCATAAGCACAATGAGCTCAAGCACATTCATAACCATATTTTTAGTCGTAGAATTATTGGTTATGAAACACTAACAGAACATTGTATTCCTAGTGATTCGTATTCGTGAGAAGCAAAGGGTGGGGAGGAGGTGGAACACAAATACGATGTCGTCTTTCTTCGTGTTAGGATTTGGGAAAGACGACTCCAATCGTTCCTGGAGGGTGTGAAGGTATTTCCGGCGCCACAACATCTAAAAGGGCTGGTGAAGAGCTTGAATGAACCGTCGGTTGTAGTCAGTTATCTTAACCGTTGTATTTCTATCAGGAAAAGGTCGGTAAGCGTGTTAGTTTCATTAGGACAGTTCGAGAAGGCTGGGAGGACGAGAACTGAGCATGGACTGTACTTGCCAACAAGTATTGTGGATGTGTCACCACGATATCGCCTATAAAGCTTTTCTAATAAAACATAGCACTTAATGACACGAAGTGGGCGTAGGCCTTCTTGATAAAGGTTAGTGAGAGTGAGTGAAACTGGATACCGATTTTAAAAGTGTACTTTTCAGTTTCAGATTTGCCGGAGAAAAAAATACCTGTGGAGAGTATTTTGAATTCTCTCGAAATTTGTATGCAGTCATTGCAGATGTCAACGCCTAGATGGAACGTGGTGAATTAACTACTGCAGAGCTGTCATAGTGTTGAGTTGGGTAGCCTTAGATATTTTACATATTAGTGTTAAGCTAATTTGGTAAACAGAACTGACACTAATATTGACACTCCATAGTTTTTTCCCAGAAAGTAGAACATCTTTTTTTATATTCAAGCAAGTATTTTCCTCATTGAGACCCTTCAGTTAAAGTCGACACTAGACTTGTAGTTCCTCATTACAAATGCTCAAAATTTGAGCACTTTACTTCTCTTAACATACCTGCTTTCAAATTTTCTAAAAACTGAAACTTCGTAGAGGAAACTTTTAAACACTCTAAATTAATTTTATTGTATTAGCTTAAAAGCATTCTTAACTCGATTAACTCGAGTTTACGATGAAGTAATGACACTCATAAAGAGGTTTTATAGAATGTTTGAGTTAAAATAGAACACTTACTGACCTTCTAAAGTATGAACTTAATAAAATAATAAATAATAGACCATTTAATACTCTCAATGGTTATGGTAATACACAGTACACGTTTGTTGCCCTTCAAAGTCTCATTGATGAACAATCCTGAATATGGTTTAGGCAGTGAATTTCAAAATGGTATTAAATAAACCTGCAGATCCTCAAGGAAACATGTGCATGGAACACAACGGATTGTTAACATACGCTACACTCCTTTGTTTTTTTGCTGGTGGACATTACAATCCTATTTTTCCTGTACTCATGTCAGAATTGTTTTAACGATAGACATATTTTATTATTGGTCTGTGTCACCATACCAATAGTTTGCGTAACATGGACGTCACTGTTTTTTTCAGTTTCTATTGTTTATATTTGTCAAATTACTAACGTTTAAAATATATTTCATTTTCGAGAATTTAAAAATGTACAGTGTTCTATTACAGCTTTTTATTTAAATGCTTAGTAAAAAGTTACATTAGTTGTTTTTAACATACCAATGATTAAACAGTTGAGAAGAACGTACTATATGTGTAATCATTTAATATGGAACATAACTTATTATTATGTAGAAGAATTAATATAATTCTTTATCCCATGAGACACACCGTAGCAAATATATGGAAAACTGTATGCTCTACTGCATTCCACCGTCTATCAGCGTACATATACGTACGTACAAATAAATGAACTATCAAGAATTTACTTCTAATCTATACTTATAATTTATTTCAAAGAACGGTACAAAAAACAACGTGTTAACATCCAATTGTATTGAATAAACTCTAACGCTGGATGCGTTACAAAGTAACTGTAATATAAGAATCGTTTGAATCTTAACTAGGCTTAGGTTTAATGTAATGTGTCTTAATAGCGTCTTTAGCCTCTTTAAGGTTGGCATTAATATCTACTTAAAGGCTATAAAAGCTGCTTAGTCTATATTTATTTCTGCATTTCCTAACATTCACTAGAACAAAAGAAAGTTTGTGTACTCCTCGCACATTCTAACTAATGGACTGATGTCATGATCATCAAGTAAACTTTTCTATGAATTTTTAGGGAAATTGGAATAATTATTTTACACTTTACCCAGTACTTGATCTATTCACAAAACATTTCTTCGTGTCTAATAAAACTAAAGATTATGAAAAGCAGATAATCTAATCTTAATCAAGTTAAGTGCACAGTTATTAATAATTTGTATTAACTATGATAATACTCATAGTAAAAGTTAAAATTAAAAGAGAAAAACAGCGATATAGTCATTTATTAACGACTACTTATATAATTCCATAGCAATGAATTTGCGAGAATAATAAAAGTTTATTAATGAATATTACATATATTTTTACATTTTGTGGGAAAACTCTGTGTCAAAAGTGGGTTTCGTGATCTTTAAACCAAGTGACATTTAGTAAATTGCATTTAGTATGGACCAGCTTCCACGAAGCATTCAGGAACCAAACGTGAAAATATGTCATGTATTTTTTTAATTCAAAAATTACAAAAATTCGAATATATCAATTTAAAATAACACAATTTCAACGGTTGGCCAGACTTTTGAAAATATAAAAAACACTTAATTGCTATACACAATAAAGTTTATATTCCTGAAGTTATAAAAAATTATAATTGAATTACATGAAATCAGAATTACAATAAACATTTTAAACTGACTATTAAACTTAGTGTTAATTTTCACATAGAACAAAATTAATAACAATTTATGTAATTAATAGTCTCTAGGATTTAATGTCAAATATTATGTGTAAACATATATAATTCATCCAAAAGGATTCCAATAAATACAAAACATTTACATTTTTAGGTTTATATTACATATTAATATATATGGATGTATTTTTATATATGTCATATTTATAGATACATAAACAAAATATGTAGTTAACAATTTGTTCTGTATTATTTATTTACCCAAGAGGTGATAAATATAAAAATTAGTATAACTAAAGACTGAGCATGGAGAATATTTACCTTCCATCTATTCATAGTAAGTGAATGGTATGTTATAATTTCAAGTCAATAGGTAGAAATTCAAATAAATATCTCTTGATACTTTCCAACGTTATTATTGTAAGACAAGGAAACGGATACAATAAAACCTCTCATAAGGTGGTTGTCAGGACGAGAACCTTTTGAGACGCTACTTCCGTATCCGGTTCCTCCACGTATATTTACATAGTTGTACTGAGGAAAAAATATTTCTTGCACCGAGACACGCTTCCTTTCTCCAGGTTTACCATAGAACCTCAAGTTACAATATTACAGAATTATGTTTTAGTATTGTGTAACAATGGAAGAATGAGGACTTTGCAGCAGACAATCTTAATTCAATTTTGATTTTCCAAGTTAGTTTGTTATTTATTGAAGAGAAAACAATGAATTGACATCAAAGCAAATATGATTAAACCGCACAATAAAGGTTTTAATTCTGACTGGTGTATACTTTCCAATTAAACCTAACGAGTACAGCATAAATCATTATACAAGGAACCACCAGAGAGTGCAGTTGGCGGCGACCAATAGAATGGACTGGCTTGCGCGACGTTGCCACACAACTGCCGTCGCCGCCCGGCACGGCTGGCGCATCGTGGCTGATAAACCGCTGCGCTGTCACAACTAACATTGATACTGAACATTTAAAACTTATCAGTATAATTGAAAAACAATATTTAAAATGCGTTAACAGTTTGCTATATTATATTTAAATTACTTGTATAGTTTTATTAATGTTATTACAAACTAACTATCGATTAAAACAAACAAATCGTCCCGTCAGTTAGTCAGAGTAAAGTACTTGCTTATTTCCATACGATACAACAATCTTTTTAGTGATTTTAAACGATTACTAAACACACACAAAATTAATATACATGTTGCTTATTGGACACTGCATGACGTGTTGCTTGATTAAAAATAATTAAAAAATATAACAATATAATCAATTTTAAAATTATCGAACAATTATATTTTTAAATTATGAAATAATCAAATTTTTCACTAAATAACTTTTAGGGCCTACTATTTAAAAATGAAATACGTTAAAAAGCATGATTGACTTAATAATATTCTTACCTTTCCACTTGTATATTACTTATTCGCTCTCAGGCGGCAATATCGTAGCCAAAACCTCGGAGTCTTCTTCATTTTCACTTTCTGCCTCACTGCTACTCGTGTCAGAATTGTCTGCTAAGTTTATAATTATTTGCTCTACAACACTTGTGCGGATACATTCCTTTCAAAATCAGCTTGCTGCAAGGCTTCTGCGTGCTGAACTCTTGATTGCCAGTCTTCTTTAGTCACTTTGTCCAGAGCATCATGAACAAGTTTCTCAACGTCGGTTATTTTAAATGTCTTATTATTACGTGCTACCTCTCCCTTCACTTGAGCCCATACCATTTCAATTGGATTGTACTGGCAGTGATAAGGAGGGAGCCTGACAACTGTATGTCCCATTTCATTGGCTAATACGTCGAGTTCATAAGTTTTTTGTTGGGTTTTATATGGGAGAACCCTCATTATAAGTTCTGGCTTCGTTTCTTTCATACAGTATTGTATGTTTTTTCGAGACAGCCAATTTTGAATCTCTTCCTTTCTCCACGATGAATTTGGAATTTTCTCGGCGAGTACTGAGTGGTATGGAGCATTGTCCATAACAATGATCGAGCCTTCTTCCAAAATGCATAGCAATTTTTTAAACCATTTTCTAAACGATTCAGCGTTCATTTCATCGTGATAGTCCGAACTGGATGATGTCTTAGACCGAAAAACCCACTTTCTTGCAAAAACCCATCTTTTGCCGAACCGACATGACAAATTTTTAATCTTCTACCTTTGCCGAGAGGAACCTTTAGTCCCCCAGACTCAGTCGTATCTTGCCATATGTATTTTCGAGTATGGTTTTCATTAACCCATGTTTCATCGAGGTAATATATGGGCCTACAATCACCAGATTCTGTAAGCTCTTGCATAGTTCTCAAAAATTTTAAACGAGCCGCTACAATATCATTTCGTTCTAATAAAAACTTTCTACCATCATTGGTTTTCTTATACCTGAAACCAACATGCCTTAATAATCTATTTGTTGAAGTTACCGATCCGTTGTAATCAAGTTTTTGTTTGAGATCCTGCGTGATTCATTTTTAAGTGGGAAATTCCCCTCTGTCGTAGTACGAAAGGACAGTTCGTCTCAAAACATCTTTTTCAAAGTCATCAAAGCCTGTTATTTTTGATTTTCGACTTCTTTGTTTTCCTGGCGTTGAAAACTTAATTTCTGATGATGAAGGTCCATCTTCTTCGGACAGCTTAGCTTCTTTACTTATTTTGTTAACGGTTCTTTCACTTACACCGCAGGCCTCAGCACACAGTTTACCACTTTGCTTAAAGTTTAGAGTTTCTCGGAAATTTGTCAACGACAGTTTTTTGAAAAAGTTGTGAACGTTGTAAATAATACGTCGTTCTCCACTACGTAGGGTTTTTCCACTACCGCTCATACTTCCGGATGGCTGTGCACTTGAACAAACATCATCACACTCCATTTTGTCCGAATAAGGAATCAGAATAACAAGTATATTACAATTTAATGACACTACACAGAAAATAATCGGTACACTTATAATAGCTACCAATAAACAACACTTAAAAACACGAAAACGTTCATCAACAGTAAAATTCAGCACAAAATAATATACGCGTACTGGAATTGAAGAGAATGCAGTATTTTCAACCGCCACTGATTAAGCGTCAATAAGCACTGACTGACGGTCAGAGACCGGAAGGAGGAAGGGGCTGTTTCTTGGAAACAGCATGACTCATCCGTCTGGTATTACCACCACTGCTGGCTGGTGCGGCTTTTGTTTACAGGTATTTCACCCGATTCCTCCACATTTTCACTCGTCTGACATCATCTATTATGTACTGTGTTCAAATTTCATTGGATGTTATAGAAAACCGTTACTTTAGAATTTTATAAGAAAGTGCATTCATATTATAAAAATACTTGTGCTGTATGATTTTTCAACTATGGTCAGTTTAAATATTTAAATGACCGTAAAATTACATTTTGTAATACGTAGTTAATTAATTCAAGACAGCTCTAACATTTCTTTCGAGCGTAACGGTTAAGTATTTTAAGAACGCTGGACTCGCGCGGCTTGTTTTTACAGCGGGGAACAAGTTTGGCAACGTCGCTCAGTTCTCGTTGGCCGCTCCAAGGTCACGGGCAAAATAGGCTCCTCCCTCAACTGCACTCTCTTGTGGTTTTTTGTATAGATGTCCCGCTTAAACCCGGACAATTTTTGAATGTCCGGACGCGGTACATTACTAACCACAAGTGTTGTGATAATAGGTTGGAAGTTTGAATCGTTCGAATAGATGACTGAAGAGTGGCTGGTATATTGTTTAGAAATATTTAGCTCCCTTAGAGCTTTTAACTGTTAATAGCCTCGATAAGAAGGATTTACGTACCATACCAACCTTTCTGGGGATGCTAGAAGGTTTGGAGACTTCTTCCCACTTCGCAAAGTGACATGACAGATATATAGTATGCCAGCTAACTCAAAGAATCTCAACAGGGAGTGGTTCCTACCTCCAACCTTACCCTTCTGAATATACTGTAACTCCTGCAGCAAACGCAAGATTTCTTTCACGACTAAGTGTAATTAGAAGTTTTACTGCTTCTCGTCCTAAGTGAAAAAATATATTACAAAACCAAATCAATAATAAATTTCGCTTCACCGATTTCCAGATTACAATTTCATCATCAAGAACTTTGTTGTTAACAACTCCCGCCATGTTTTATCGCGCTTTCAAAGCTCGGATCTGCCCAAGTTGACTAACTGTTACTGGACAACTCTAGACACTCTGGTCTCTACAGGAAGTGGTTCTTAGTTGAAATATTTCCTTCCCAGTATGAATGGAAAGTGAAAGCTTAAACTGACCTAATTGAGTACGTAAGATTTTATTAAATAAAGACCTATATAAATAAAATAAATTAAATCGATAAATTGATAGAAATTATTCCATTAATAACAGGTATTAGAAATTTAGTTATTGCTGAAAAAAATCTTTAGAATTATGACACTTGTATACAATGTAAAAACATGAGCTAAATTCAAAATACCAAAAATAAAAAGCGATATTTGGGGACGAACTCGTCTAGTGCATAATAAATGGCAACAATGGAAGTTATATATAACGATAACGGTTGTTTATATTATATGATAAATTGATACACGCTGTCTTTGACAATCTATCACGGAGCGTCTTTGAGCTGATAGGCCAAGAGGTGAGACACGGTGTGTTTTTATAGTGTCAATACCTACATATACTCTACCATCGTTGGCAACAATGGAAGTTATCTGTAACGATAACGGTTGTTTATATTATATGATAAATTGATACACGCTGTCTTTGACAATCTATCACGGAGCGTCTTTGAGCTGATAGGCCAAGAGGTGAGACACGGTGTGTTTTGATAGTGTCAATACCTACATATACTCTACCATCGTTGGCAACAATGGAAGTTATCTGTAACGATAACGGTTGTTTATATTATATGATAAATTTATACAGGCTGTCTTCTACAATCTATCACGGAGCGTCTTTGAGCTGATAGGCCAAGAAGTGAGACACGGTGTGTTTTAATAGTGTCAATATCTACATATTATACTCTACCATCGTTGGCAACAATGGAAGTTATCTGTAACGATAACGGTTGTTTATATTATATGATAAATTTATACAGGCTGTCTTCTACAATCTATCACGGAGCGTCTTTGAGCTAACAGGCCAAGGTGTGAGAGGCGGTGTGTTTTGATAGTGGCAATATTGACATATACTCTACCATTGTTGGCAACAAAGGAAGGAAATAATCGAGCTTAATAGCATCACATCTTGTACTCTATATGTTTTACCTAGTGCATGGAACCAATGTAAACCATTTGTTTTTGCTCATGAAATTAATTTTTCATTTTTGTGTAACGAAATAGTTTTTAAAATCTCATGATTTTTCTAAGTTTTAGTTCCATTTTGGTTTTTTGTATGTACAAAATGTTTGATGTCTACACTTTGATTTTAAAATCAATCCCTGCTTCTTTTTAACTGATAATCTTACTGTATTTTACATGAGTGCAGGATTCTGTCAATTTAGTCCTGACGAAGGCCTAATCAAACTAATGATTTGTAGCGTTTTTAAAGCTCCATTGGTTTATATTTTTTATTAAAACTTAAATTAAATAAAATTTTGGGATCGAAATATTGGGATTTAATTTTAGATTAGATTGTGAAATGTCAGGGTAAAAAAGAACATGTATCCTTTGGCAAGTTAGTACTGGTAGTTTTAAATTGTTAGGAAGGCAGGTTGACTGCCTTGAATTGATTAGAACTTGTCTTGTTGCGAGTATTGTTCTCCTTGTTTGATACAGCTAAGTTGATAGGAAAGGGAAGTATTTAAGCGCCAGCTCATAATTTTCGTCTCTTCCTTTGGTTATTTTCGTGATTAAGTTGATTTCAGTGCGCCGTGTTTCTTAATTTTTTTTCCGCGAGGGATTTTGAGGAAAAATTAAATTCATAGAAACTACAGAGCAATCTGAATAACTTATTCTTGAGGAACAATAGAGCATAATATAATCATACAAGTTAAATTTGGTTCATGCTTGCAAGAAAAGTGAATTAAAATTGAACTTTGTTAATAACTTTAATTGAGATTTGGAAAAGTAGTAATTTATTAATATTTAACTAGAACTGTTTTATTGTGAATTATTAATTGGAAATTAATTGAACATTAATAATTGTTTGAGAGAGTTGTAATCTGAATTGCAGAGATTTTAAAGTTAAGGTTCAACTAGTGTAAAGAGAAGTTTAAATTTTATTTTTTGAATTTTGAGTGAACTTTAGTTATTTCCAAGTGGTATTTTATTTTTATTTTAAAACTTTATTATTTGATTTTAGAAGAGAGCTCTGATTTTTAGTTTGATATATTTTATTAATATTTTTATTTCTTGCCAAAGGAACTTTAAATTTACTAAACGGTTTGTCAATTCTTTGTGGAAAATAGAGTGATGAAAATTCTGAAACGTTGAACTTATTAATTTGCCAGTTTAAAATAAATCCATTATTTTTATTTATAACTGTGATTTTTATTTTACACAAACCAGATAATATTTAATAGTTAACAAATTTATTAATAAATTGAATATTCACTAGGAGCTTACTAATCAAAAAAATATTTTATATCGGCTTGGATGTCTCATTGATAATTTAAATATTAATACTCTGGAATATTAATATCAACAATCCAAGTCGTTATATGATTCATTATACATCACCTCGCAGCTGAAGGAAGAATTTTCCTGTGACTCTTCTTTTAGAATATTGAAGTTAGCAACGTCTTTCACTTTATTTTACAACATATCTACAAAACAAATTAATATTCTTATACCACAGCTAAGGGTAATCGACTGTAATAAAAGGTGTATAGTTTGTAGTTGAACAAGACTTTGGCAGTGAAAGACATATAGCAAACGTAATATATGTGGTTATGATTAATACACCAGTTACAAACACAAAGTATTGGACAAAATTAAATATTCAATTAATTAGAAAGATCGCATAAACGTACAGATTTGCGTAATCGTACTCGATGTGTGTGTAGGTCTGTTACACACGATTCTGATTACATTATATATCAGAATCTTTTTTCTGTTCTTACATGTTTTTCTAAAGTGTGAGTGTGATGTAAATGTTCCTGATACATCTGAGTCGTGAGTTCCTAGTTTCCGCGGCTCCGCCACCACTACGTTGGCTGAATTCGAAGGATAGTGTTTCCTCCTGATGTCCTTAATATACCTCACTTTTGATTGAAAACCACTTGAAATTTGGGTGAGGACGTCTGATTATATCTCCGGAATTAATTTCTTCATATTTACTACAGTGAGATGGATCGGGGTGAAGATCAGGAGATTCCCGGCCTAATAACTGTCACTACCTTCAGGAATCCCTAGAGATCTCTCACCACCTACGAGCTCAGAGTGCTTAATAATATTCCTGTTAGAATGTGGCCGTGATCCAGAGGAATCATATCACCACACACCACAATCAACACACACACACACACACACATAAATCAATTTAGTATAAATGACAATAGCCTAATTTTATTTTTCAATACACATTGAATCACAAAAAGTACTTACTCCGCCAGACCTCAAGCCCGGGTCTCTCATTTGTCCCATGAGTGTGCTACCACTACACAACTATCCATTCCTCCATTGTTTACATTTTGGAATATTACGTTACATCCACTTTCTCTGATAACGTACAGAATACCTGTGACATGCTTTAATTACTCTGTATTTATGTACATATGACGTTGGCTGGAGACCTACATTATAAGTTTATTGAGAAGATTTAGGATATTTTTGAGGTAAAATAAGAGAGCTAAGATGTTAGTTAAAACATAAACTTAAATCAGAATACCACATTAAACAGCGAGTAAAGGAAATGAAATGAAATGAAATGAAAAATGTCTTTATTAGAGGCGAAGTTAGGACTATAAAGTCCTCTCTACCACTTAAGGACTGTTTGTTTTTGAAAATATTAACCTGTTGAATTCCTTCCATGATTGTCTACCTTTAGCGAACCAATAGCTGTGCCAATATAGACCTTTGATGTTGTTCAGTGACGCTAAATTTAGATGAACAATCCTGAGTATAGCTTTGACAGTGAACTTGATACTGCTCTTAATTAAACCCCTGCTTTCTCAATGAAGTTTAAGTATGGAATATCAAAGATAGCTAATTTAAACGAACAAACGATCAAATGCGTTACAAATATAAAATAAATTTTATGTCGTCTAGCATTAAAATTTTATTACTCTAGAAAGTAGACTATACTACCTTAAGGTAAACTATTTGACTCTGCACCTTGAGTGATCAGGAAAAGATAATATTTGAACCAAAAGAGATAAAGATTTTGATGTTTCCAATCCTAACCAAATCAGATCCAATTACATTTTTTTGTATTTTTGAAAGAAAACTGAAATATTGGTGAAACATCATGTTTGGTAATGTGTCGTGTTTTAATATGTAGTTCCTTAAATGACGTAAAGAGAAAAAAATGAACACTTCGTAAAAATCACACTTTATTCCAGAGTTCTTTCTATTAAATTGGTTTTTAAATGCAACATTAGAAAATAAATGCGTGTATTAACGTTGAACTATTTGTTATAACTTTTAGAAAATTAATTTTATCCTTTCTCAAATAACTCTGATTTCAAAATCAAATACAAATCAACAAAATTATAAAAATTATAGAATAGATGCTGTGTATTATATGTTTTGTCAAAAGGCCAATCATCAAATATTTTTGATGAGTTCCAAAATTCGGGTATTTGTAAACATACACAACAAATAGGTATCACAAGTTGTATGATCACCAATGTCACAAACAATTCTGTAAATGCACGAGAATATACTAATTACCTTCGCATATATATATGGGACTTATGAAAAAACCAAAGTCAATAACAGTTGCTTCCATAACATTTTTCATGAAATGGCAGTACTAACTGAAAAAAATACACTAATGAAACAGCTGACACTAAAACAAAATGGGTGCCACAGGTTGCCAACATTTACCCACCCAAAATTAAAAACCCTATAGATCATAGAAATTGTTACTACGAAGCGATTGTATTAACTAATTTATTAGTTCAATATCAAGTCATGTTGAACTAAAATGAAAGAAGTAAAATGTGATGTAACCTACAGTGAACAGAGAATAAATAATAAATTCAGTAAATAAAATTACCACACAACTCGCACCATTGTTGCCAAGTTTGGCAGTGCCAGTATTGACACATGATCGCTTGGCTCTACCACCTCTAGGATACAATATTAGCCTGTCACGTGTGAAAGGCTGTGATGGATTTTTGGATCCTCATGTTATATTTCCATGCTGAAAATAAGGCATTATAGCTATTTACAAATTTGAATCCTTTACAGAAAAGCTGTTAATAAAAACTAATTCATGTTTATTTCCACTTGGATACTATTTACAAAAAGCAAGGCAGTGTGTTTGCTCTTACAGTGAAGTAAAAGGCCAGATCGTAGATCACAGTAATTGGGCAGGGACTCGCCACTGAATTGCGAATTGTGCGTCTGAATTTAGGTCTGCATACGTACAAAATCCCAGGACCCAGGAGCTCAAAGTTTTCAAATTTTATGACCATAGACGTTTGTTCACCGAGTGGACTTTGGAGCGTTTGGAAGAGGACCATAATTTCGGCCAAAAAATTATCTTCAGTTATAAAGCACATTTCTTGATAAATGGCTATGTTAACAATCGTAATTGCCTTATATGGGACAACGCCAACCCACATGAGGTTCTACAGGTAGCGATGCATCCAAAAAAAGTTATTGTTTGGTGCGGAGTTTGGGCTGGCGGTGTGATTGGTTAGTATTCATAAAAAAACAACGTTGGTACAGCAATCACTTTCAACGGCGAACGCTACACAACTATGATAACGGATTTTCTTTGGCCCAAATTGAACGATATGGAGGTAAACGACATGTGATTTCAGCAGGACAGCGCACAGCGAACGACACCGTTAACATTTTGCATAAACGATTTGAAGGTATGGTTATCTCTCGCGGAGGTTATGTGAATTGTCCACCTAGCTCGAGGGATTTGACGTCCCAACACTTTTTTGTGGGATTTCTGAAGTCACAGGTCTATGCCAATAGGCTTCAATCAACCGATGAACTTGAGATCAACATAACCACACCATCGCTCGAATACGGACGGATTTATGCGTCAGAGTAATTGAAAACTGGACCACTCGAATCCGTACAATGGTGAGTCACGGTGGACATTTTAATGATGACATATTTCATACATAATTGCATACATGGGCTTTTCATATGAAAAAGAAATTTCGTTAGTATATCAAACATAGCTGGTTTTATTTCATCTCAACATTTCATTGAGGAATGAAGAGTGTGGTAGAGAGTGGTAGAGAGAACTTTATAGTCCTAACTTCGCCTCTAATAAAGTCATTTTTCATTTCATTTCATTTTTCATCTACCCGCCCAAAATGAAAAACCCTTTATTATTGTGATTTTAGATGACGAAAGATCATAGGTTTTGCATTGCTTAAGCTGTAATTCTATTTCTCACCTGCAAGATATTTTTCATAGTTTATAAGAATTTTATCTGATGAACGTACACAGAAGTACCGGAGGCTGTACATCAGTAAATAAATCTTAACCTTCCCAGCTGTCAACCACTTATTGAAACACTTTTATGAATTGGCATTTGTCTGGGATGAATCGCTGACTGACTTAATAATTACACAGCCTTTAAAAACAAAACATAATCTTACAGCTTTGAACACTTCCTTTATAGAAACGCATAGCGAATAAAATACTTCCCTTTAACTTAATCGCCCTGCGTGCAGATGATCATGGAACCTGGGAACCACAAAACGTTGACTGGGAAGATCATGGAGATACCGACTACGAATGTTCACTACGAAATCCTTGACCACGAATGTCAACCTCGAACCCGTCTAAAACAACCCCAAAATAATTAGTTATAAACCGAGACAATAATTAGTTAAATAAAAACTGGTTCGCCAGAAAAATTAAGCATGTGTAGCTGCACTCCTGGCTTCAATCACTAAAAACGATAAGCACTAAATTAACTTTTTAATTTACTATACGATAATTGACTATACGATAAGTTATTATGAATATTTACAACAAGATATCGGCCTAGGAACTATTACCATGCGCAAAATTATTACTTACGGACCACGCGGGAATTTGGTGGCTCAGACAGGTTAATTCATCTAACGTACTTTGCCCTTTTTATACCGGAAGTGTGTGTTTAACTCTACCACGTGATAAAGAAAAGTTCATGACAATCGTTTAAAATATTAAAATAACAATTAGTATATTTTCTATAATTGGAACGGTCACTTTATTACTATTTCAATACCGTAGTACTTGAAGGAACGCCGATCTTTCGTATTTTAAATAATAAATGAGCTCAAAATCCGAATCATGAGAGGGAAACTAATAACTTCAGTTTTAAATAATAAAGTTTAAATAATTATAAACGTAGGACTTTAAATGTACAGATTAAAATAAAAGACATATATTAAATGTATCTAAATGGCGGTCAGTTTGGAAGTCAAATTGATATGACCTTATCATACCCGGTTACTGTCCGCTTTAATTTACTTTAATGTTATGTCCTTCCAAAAAAAATAAATTTAGGCAACATTAGATGATTATTACAATAAATTTTAACATATCAACATAAGTTAGTATTAAAAATTACTACAATAATCAAGCGTTTTTGAAAGGAAATACTAATACAGCTACTATGAAAAATAATACAAAATAATACCAATACACTAAAACAAATACATATTTAGATGTAATATCCGTTTTATGTCTTTCGTAGACGCAGAGCGTTTTTTACAGCAGGTGGAAAAACTTTTTACTTCTTTAGCTTAAAGAATTAAAAACCCCTTTTCTCCAATTTCTAAGAGACCCCTTGGAAATTAAATTATGCCATTTTTTCGAGTAATTCATGCGCTCCCATTATGCCTAGACGTTAATTTCTTTCGGATATCCCTGTCTCCAAGTCAAAAGAATTTTCTGATAAGTCAGAAGAAAGTTGGAGAATTTGCTCGTCAAAATGTTCCACAATAGATTGAACCCCAGCGGTTTTACTACAAACGCCGAAATGATCGAATTTACTAAGAATATAAACAAATGCAGTTTACTGCAGCAAGCGAATGTCGGCAATGCATAATAAATGTTCTGAAAATACTATTGCACGAATATATTATTATACCATTGAGTTTTTTCTGAGCTGACCAGTAAAGAATGAAACATTAACATTAAAAAAGCAACATTTAATACTATTTAGTTGCAGAGCATAACCTTTATGTTGGCTATACGTTTTCCAGGTTCGATACTCTCTGTCACTCAGCTACAGTTAGCCCTGAGGATGCGTACGACGACAGTAACTATGAATCGTCAGCATAAGAGTGGATCATACGACACCTTATTTGACTTTCTAAGTCCGTAATGTACAACAAAAAGAACACAGTTCCCAGAAAATTGCCCTTGAGATTGTTCAATTATAATAAGTTAAATCAAAATCAAGTAAAACAAAGTTTTCCTGAGAACAATCATCAATTGTAATACTAGGATTTATAATCTGTCTAAAGTTACACAGGCATAAGTCTTAGTTCATTTTATATGTTTATACTCTTAAATTTACTGGAACACAACCCGGAGAGTCGTTTACCATCGCTAATAATTTTGTTCTGATAGTGTAAATACACCATGAACAAACACTTTCTTGCACGTACCGTGTTTATTTTTATCTAAAAGATAAATAACTCCTGTTAAACATCGTTAAATTTAGATTGAATAAATCTGTTTTATCATGTCTAGTATAATTGTTTAGCACAAGCTGATTCAGAATTATTTATATTATATTTTAATTGAAAAATTAAATTAAATGTCTGAACCTTAATTGTGTTTGAAATCCGTAGCTTAGTGCGTTAACCGTGCAACTGTAATGTGAAACCTCTTGAACCTTAACAAGGGTTGAGTTTACTTCAATGTACTTTATCGTGTCTTTAACCCCGTTAAGGTTGACTGCTGGTGCTAACATCCACTTAAAGGCTTTGAAAGCTCTTTAAGCGGTACATTCATGCAACGATGTAACATTCACCCCAACAAAGGGAGGTTTGTGTACTCTTACTTCTCCGTCCTTCTATTCAATTTCCAGATAACGGGTTTTACAAACTTCGTATTTTAAAAACAATTTAGTTTTTACCTATTCTACCACAACACGCATACTTTATGAAAACTCCAAATTTCTTACGAGTAAACTCTAAAAATAAGATATTTTGTAATAGCTTGTAATTTTATTTTGAAATTTTATTAATAAGACGCAAGTTCAATCTAAATGATTATTGACGTAGATAAAAAAATAAACCAAAATGGGTACAGAATTTATGCATAGTCTGATATAATTATGTATTAAAACAGATTTTATTCCAAATATTCAAATATGTACATACATTCTATAGGATATATACAATCTACATATATTATATGAAATAAAGATTTATCGTTTTCAAATAAAAATACTTAAATGAACGATTTACTTGTATGAACTCTGTTATGTAAAAAATTTAAAATTTTTCAATATTATAAAATAGACGTTACTTATTGAATGCATTCAGTAAATCTGTAAAGATATTAATGTTGATATTTTTTTAATTAATATACTTAGCTTATCTCAATTTTAAAAACAGCTATGACACAAACATGGACACTTTATTTCTATTGATAAAATTATAATTACCATTTTGATAACATCTCAAATTTGTAATTTACAAATATACCACTGAACGATGGATTTAAATATTCTTAAATTTTTAAATTTCATATTTTAAATTACTAATAAGACGTGATATAAAGTAGAAATATAAATAAATAATTACAGCCATATCATTTTTAATATATAGTTTTTATTCATTTTTATTGTGTAAACCTTATAATAATTTCATAAAACTGAATACATATGATAAAAATATTCATTTTCTTTCAGAGTATAGCTTATAAATAAACAATAAGAAATTTCAATATTGATTTTTGTATAAGCAAGAAGATAATGTCGTATTAGTTTAATAACAGAACTATAGGAACTTATTTCTACTTTATTTCTAAGTAAGTATAGAAAATACCAAAGGTGTTTTTTGCAGTGGTTTATCTAACTTTTATAGTTACAATAAGTATTATTATAGAATAATGCACCTACAATTAAATGTATTAGTTTAAATATATATGATCTATAGTCTTATAATGAAAATTAAAAATTGATGGTCCAAAAATAAATGGATACTTTTAGATACAGCATAGCTTTTAAGAATATACAACGGAATTCTAAATGAATGTCATGCTAAGGTTTTATTTTGTAATCCAGCTATATGGATATTATTTTGATCTAGGTATTATAAGGTAACATAAATGTATATAAGGATGGAATTGTGAGTAAATACTAACTTGTTAAGCCATAAAAGGAAGCGGATAAAATAAATTCGCTCATAAGATGGTTGTCAGGAAGAGAAGTGTTTGAAACAGCCACATATGTATCTGATCCTCTGCGGGATTTACACAGAACAAGTGGTTCTACATGACGCACAATTCCCTTCTACTGTATTGATATTGACTTCAGTCAGACAAACAAATTCACTACTTTAAAATTGTAAATAAAAGTCCTTTTTTCGCAGATGGGTTTGTATATTTGTTTGATATTTTACTACGTTATGAGACTCGTTATTTTCTAGAATAACGCATTCTGTAAGTTTTACAGTAAAGGGAATTGTTTATGCTGTTTGCTGTTTACTAAAAATTGTGAACACACCATCTGTAAAAAATGGCTAATCCAGAGATGACTTACAAGGATTTTCAACCTTTAAAATCATAAACATATTTAATACTGATTAATTTTTTATGATTTTATTTGATAATTTTATAGAATAAAATATGTTATTTTATATTTTATTGTAGTCTATTCTTCTTATATTTATTCAAATACAAGACAAGAAAGAAGTTTTCAATGACATTTTAATTTGAAGATTATGTAGACCTTTTGCTATTATAGTAGAATGGTAACTGAGGTAAACACAAAAAGGTAAGATTTTAACAACAGTATTGTAAAGCAAGAGAATGGATACAATAAAGTTTGGAATAAGTTGGTTTTTAGGAAGAGAAATGTTTGAAATTCTAACATCTGTATTCGGTTCGTCTGTGGGATCAACTTTATTATGGCGAGAAAGCTTTGGAGATATAGTGTTTCTGCATTATGTACATTTACCTTTTTAGATTGTTCAAGTGTTTTAAAGCTTAAGTTGTTCCCTAACATGAAATTGGCCTATGATATCTTTAAATAAGAAAAACTGGACGTATCTCCCACTTTAATGATTCTGAGATCGCCTGTCAAGTGTAGAGCATATGACCAGATAAATAGTCAGTATCGTCGATATCGATAAACATGTAGCCCCTGAGTACGAATCAAGCAAGGCAATAATACAGATGCTACAAAAACATTATATTAGAACATTAACGTTTACAAAATGAGAGTTAAAGAAGAGCTTTCCAATATCCGTGTTGATAAATGTTGTTGTAATTGATTAAGTTTCATTAATTAGATTCAAAAACTCCCGCTCCGTTTTAACGCGCTATCAAAGCTTCGCACATAATTGGCCAAGTTGGCTAACTGTTATTGGACAAATTCAGACTCAGGGCACTGCGCCGCGACTCTGTACTTTATTAAAATACTTCCTTCCTGGAATGGAAGGTAAGTGATTGCGTACATCCGCTTATAGTAAGATTTTGTTGACTCATCATTATTTCAGAATACTTTTGTTTTTAAATCACATCAAAGGCGTTTTTAAACATAAGAATTACATTTCGTTGCTTTTTACAGTCCACCAAATTGATCTAATAGTTTCTAATACTCATGAATACTGATTATTCGATCTTTAAATGTAAGAGATCATGGAATTAAAATTAATGACAAAGTTTCAGTTGAATATGACCCCTACATATATATTACTTTCAATACTTTATGTAATGGTTATACATATAATCATGAGAATTGGTAGTCCTGACTGAATTTCAGTCTCTATCATTTTTGCTATACAATGCATTTTAATGCAATTTCACAAATAATGAAATAAAGGTGTTATAAAAGTTTCAAAATATTCAATACAAGATATATCTTTATTGAAATATTAATAATTTTAAACCAAATGAAATATAGTACATATTTTTAAACTTAAATTTGTTCAATATTTTTAATTCAAGATATAGGATTAACTTTGATTGATGAAGTACATTGAAAAGCACTTATTAATATATTTTTCAGTACAATTTTCACATGTTTGTTTGAGATGTATAGTACAGTTTCGTTTAAAAAGATTAATGTAGGAACTGTAAACAATCTCATTATATTCGGATTTAAACTAAACAAGATATTTTTCAGTATTTAAGGTAAAACTCTGTCGTTTTATTGGTTTACACTACCATAATGTTAACTATATTTTAGGTTAAACGTTTCGGGATTTATTCCTAAATGAGCTACGACGGAAGAGCATCAATATAAGGCAAATTTATTGTTCTGTTTTTCGTTTCACTTTTAGGCGATCATTTAAACCCCCTCATTTATTGTACACTATATGACTTTATGGAAGCAGGAAAATTACTTTATTTATAATAACTAAACAATCGGACAATTTTTGTTATTGCGCATGCGCGGCAACAGGCCTCAGATAAGCAGATGTACGCAGAGGTATATCCGCATAGTGACCTACTCGGTTGTAACTGTACTTTAGTTTACTAGAGTGAAGGTCAGTCGTATAGAACTTTTTACACATCTTTTAGGCAAAAGTAGAAGCTAATTCCTTAGAAACTAGTTTCAGTAGAAATATTTGATCTGCACCTATTCAGGGTTTTGGGGGCACGTGACCATAATGCTCCCCTATCTCCAAGTCACACGTCACAGTGCAATTGGTATGTAGGGGATGACTGATTGCTAGCAGACACGTGTGCAAGTCGGCTCTAAAGTTTTTTATAGTTTTAAAAGGTATTTTTCTGACAGTTTTCTTGGAAAGTGGTGCCATTACACGCGTAAAGACACTAAGCATTTTTTTATCGAATCAGCGAAACTTTTTATAACGTGTGTAGTTAAAAATTCGCTTATCAGTACAATATTTCATGTACCGATCGCCGCCGCAGCTCAGGTCTGGGTCTAAAGGTGAGCCTGTCCCATTATCTGGCGGAGCTGATAAGCAACGGTCCGAGCGCTCCTTATCTGTAACGTCTGACCCCGGCCGCTCTACAACATCAACAATGCCTGCCACCGGGACCGACAAGGCCGCCAGAGTTGATGCGACTGTCATCGCAGACCTCGTCGGCAAGCACCTTTCTTCTGGCGACGTCTTCGGCCAGCTCGTGACCCGCATCACCCACGAGCTGAAGGGTGTCGTCGAGGAGGCTGTGCGGGCGGCGATGGCGTCCGTCGGCGATGAGGTGGCAAGGCTCCGGGAGCAGGTGGGAACCTTGACCCAGCGGCTAGAGGAGATGGACGACCGACTGCAGGGGCGCTGTGACGAGCTGGAGCAGTTCCAGCGACGCCAGAACCTCCGCATCTTCGGGGTGGAGGAGACGACGGGGGAGAACACCGACCGCATCGTGGTGGAGCTCTGCAGGGACAAGCTCGGTGTGGACCTGCCTGCCTCCGCCATCTGCAGGTCGCACCGAGTCGGCAGCCAGCCCAAGCCCGGGCCCGACGGTAGGAAGAGGCATCGGCCTATAATCGTCCGCTTCATAAGTTACCAAGATCGGCGGACGATATACAACACGAAGAAGAAGCTGAAGGGCACGGGCATCACGGTGCGGGAGGACCTGACGGCGCGGCGACTGGAGGTGCTGAAGAGGGTGACGGCGCAGCACGGGGTCCGCAACACCTGGACCCAGGACGGCAGGGTGCTGTGGCTGGGCAGGGACGGCAGCAAGGGAGTGGCGACCCGGCTTTCCGACCTCCAACCAGCTTCTAACTGATTAAGTATATTTTTTTACCATTTCCAGTTCTGAAATTCTACTTCCTAATTAAGCTTTTATTTATTTTCTTTTACACTGTACATCAATATTTTTATTTTCTAATGAATTTCTACGAAATTATTATTATTTTGTTTTAAGAATTTTAATTGGCTATATAATTATAACTTTACTGTTAATTTATTCTTTTTAAAATTATTATTAGAATTATTATAGCACTAAAAAAAATTTGAATTCACTACCATTTTATTTATTTTTCTCTCCACTTACATTTTTAATACTGATTATTATTGTTACAATAAGAGCCTGCAAGCTTGCATGCATGTTTAAATTTATTATGAATAATATTAAATTAGTAATAACTTCAATTAATTTTAAGTTTATATTAAATGATAAAGTATTATTTTTTCTTTGTTATGGTATGCGTGAGTGTGTAAATGTCCTGACCGCAATGTCACTGTCGCGTGTACCGCCGGCCGCTCGCCGCCTGCAGTGTCGTCGCGCCCCTGCTCGCCGCCGTGCACGGCTCTGACAGCCCCGCCCCGAGCGGGCGCGCCTCTCCGCCGTCCCTGCCCGCGCTTCTCTGCCGTTCTCTCGCTCCCTACAACAATTTCCTCAAGGCAGCACACGTTAACGCACAATCACTGTATAGTCATATTGACGAATTTCGTTCCATTTTTGAGCCATTACATACCGACATTATCTTGGTCTCTGAGACTTGGTTAAAACCAACCACAAGCGACAAGAGCATTAATTTAGCTGGCTACAATATTTTCAGGAACGACCGTCTACACAAACGTGGTGGTGGAGTCGCAGTTTATGTCAAGTCTCAGTTTCCTACTTCCATCTTATTCTCATCTGATACATCTAGAGAGGGACGGCCTGAATTTATGTTTTTGGATGTCAGTGTCAACGGGACGCATGTTTTAGTCGGTGCATGTTATAGGGCCCCCAATACCGGCCATCTTGCCGAATTTGAACACACACTCATCGATCTTATGGCTCGTTACAGTCATGTCATTGTCATGGGCGATCTTAACTCCGATTTTTTAGGGCCTACCACATATGAGAAAACCTTTTTGACCACAATGTTTCAGTCATGTAACATGTCTCTGCTACCACTTCAGGCCACTCATCACACTGCTACAACCGACACGTGGCTTGACATCATGGCTGTTTCTGACCCGACCCACGTTGCACACCACGGACAATTTCCTGCCCCTGGACTTTCAAAGCATGATCTCATTTTTTGTGCCTATAAACTCCATACCCCCAAAAATAAGCCCAATATTATCAAATATCGCAGATACAGGGACATAGATCATGCTTCACTTCTCACAGATGCTGCTGCTTTACCCTGGCATGAAGTAACCACTGCCAATAATGTAGACAAAATGGTTATCAAATTTAATGCTTTACTTACTAATTTATTTGATAAACATGCCCCAATCATAACTAAAAGAGTAACCAAAGCCCCCTCTCCATGGATGAATGATTTCATAAGAAATTTGCAAAAGCAAAGGGATTCCGCCTTCAGAAAAGCTAAACGTTCTAAATCCACTCAAGATTGGGAGGCATATAAACGTCTTAGGAATCACACGCAGCAGCAAATACGTAACGCCAAAGTTAGATTTTACCACGCAACACTTTCAGAGCCTCAGTCCACTAAATCACTGTGGAGTAAAATCAAAGACCTTGGTGTGGGTAAATCTAATATCAGTCCACCTGTTCCGTTTGACCTCAATATTATAAATGATTACTTTATTAATATCCCTGTTAATATATCTGCAGCTAGCGATTATATTGCTGAGCTGGAGGCTGCTCCTCGGGAGGCTGCTGGCCGCCAGTTTTCTTTCACACCTGTTAGTGAGGCTGATGTGCTTGCTGCTTTCGCGAGGATGACCAGCAACGCAGTTGGGGCTGACAACATACCTTTGCGCTTTCTGAAAGATACATTGCCAATCACCCTTCCTGTTTTAGTAGTCATTTTCAATTATTCTTTAAATTCCTCTGTATTTCCCCTAACCTGGAAGCATGCTCTAGTTCGTCCGTTGAGGAAAGTGTCTAATCCGCAATCCCCTTCTGACCTACGTCCAATCAGTATTCTCCCTTGTCTCTCCAAATGCCTTGAAAGAGTGGTACATCAACAAATTTCATCTTATCTGAATACCTATAACATCTTATCTAAATACCAGTCTGGATTCAGGCCTAATCACAGCACCACCACAACCCTAATTACAATCACCGATGATATCAGATTGGCAATGGACAAGAGACTAATCACCATTTTACTGCTTTTTGACTTTTCCAAAGCCTTCGACTGTGTTTATTACCCCCTTCTCCTCATCAAATTGAAGAAGTATGGTTTCTCCGATGAGTGTGTTAACTGGGTCAAATCGTATCTTACTGGGCGACAGCAATGTGTCAAAGAAAGGGAAAAAATATCTGAATGGAAAGCCGTAACACGGGGTGTTCCACAGGGCTCTGTTCTTGGACCCCTATTGTTCTCAATTTATATTAATGACGTCACATCTATTATAAGGCACTCTAAGTTTCATCTTTATGCCGATGATTTACAGATTTACGTACACTGTTCGCCTGATGAATTGAGCACATTTATGGTTCTACTCAATCAAGACATTGAATCAATTGCTTGTTGGGCAAATAAACATGGGCTGAAATTAAATGAAGACAAAACGCAGGCAATGGTATTGGGAAACCCAAGATTGATCGACCGTTTGGACTTCAACGTTGCACCAAAACTTGAACTCAATAACCACGTACTAAATTTTCAAAACAAATTAAAAAATCTTGGTCTTACTATGAGCTCAAGTCTTAAGTGGAATGACCAGGTTACGATAACGTGTAATAGAGTATTTGCTGGCATTCACAGTTTAAAGCGTTTTGCTTTATATCTACCATTCAGTGTCAAGGTTATGCTGGTTAAAACTCTCATACTGCCACACTTCAACTACTGTGACGCTGTGATCAGTGACATGACTGTTGAGCTTTCGGACAGGCTTCAACGTGCTCAAAACTATTGTATCAGATTTATTTTCAATCTCAGACGTTATGAGCATGTGACTCCATTTTTCAAACAGCTATCGCTTCTGAAACTTCAACAACTTCGCCAACTTCACATTCTTTCAACTCTACATTCAGTTATCAGAAACAAGTCACCTGTTTACCTGTCCGAAAATTTCAAATTTATTTCCGATATAAGTGAGCGACCTACGAGAAGGGGATCCACGTTACTCTCAATTCCTGTTCATCGATCGAACTTCTTCAGTAGGTCGTTCACTGTTCAGGCATGTCGCCTCTGGAACTCTCTTCCTGATGATATTCGTGTTATAGAAGGTCGGGCTCGTTTTGGGGCGGGGGTCAGGGACTTGTTGCTGGGCGGTCTGTAGGGGTGGCGGATGGCGGTGCTCGTGGCGTGCTTGTGGTCAGGCTGTGTGTTTGAGAGAATGAATGTAGCAATAACAAGAAACTATTTAAAAAGTAAATTGTTAATTTAAGTTTTAATTTATCTTTGTTTGAAAATTTTCTACATATTCAGCTGATAAATTTGATTTTTAATTATTACATAGTAGTATATATTTTGGTTAAATTTAAATTTAAAATGGAATTTGTTATAGTTTTAAGGTCATTAAATGTAAATATGTATATATATATATATATATATATATATATATATATCTGTATATTATGTGAGGTTGAGTGGTAGAGAGGGCTAAATAGCCCTAACTCCGCCTCTTGAATAAAGGCATATTTCATTTCATTTCATTTCATTCATTTCATTTCATTTCATTTCATTGGGGTTTTTAAAAAATTGCAGTTCCGCAATTTTGCAATATTTTTTACACATCACTTCATTAGCATCAAAGTTGTTTAAACAAGAACCACCAATTTCATTATAATAAGCCAGTGCTTTGAAAAACACGAAAGTAGCTCTGAAATCTTAGATATTATAGCAGTGCGAATAAGATATTTAGATATTTCAAATGTCGGAAATTTATTCCTGCAATACATGGGGCATATTCTTGTGACATTTAGGTTGAAAATCAGAACAATACTTATCAGTAATAGATTTCTTTATCTTTATGTCTTGTTTGTGAGTGGCAGGTATCTTTATCTTAAAAATTTCTTTGTTATCGACATGTAGTGAAGAGATTAAGTCTAGTATAAAATCAGTCATATATGTAGGCCATCATTGAGGGGAAAGATAGTAAACTATTAAATGTAGTAAATTTCATATCTTTTTGCAACTTAATTGTACAAATATTCATAGCTTGAAAATCCTTTAGGTAAGGAAAACAAATTAAATATATGACACGTAATAATACACAATATAACAATTTAATACAATTTAAGAGTAACAAAATCATATTTACAATCCGAAGAGTGATGATCCAAATATAAAATGGTGGTTATAAAAAATTAAAGTAAAATTAGGCTACAACTGTATTAGTTAATTATTACAAAACTAGTTTAGGTGATCTCTTTTGAAATGAAAGGAACAGTCCACCTTTGACTACTGGTATAAATGAATGAACGTCAAACTGGAGAGGAAGTTGAGTTTTGTTGCTCACTGAGTACTGAGACATGATCCTGGCCACACAAGCCTTCACCTCCATCACTGCAAACCTCATGGCTGTAACAGAGAATTAATATTTTTGAATGTCTTACTCTGGTGAGGACATTAACCTTCACAACTCGTACTACAAGCATTATTAGCTTAGGAAAAATTGTCTATTATTGACAGGAACCTTAAAATAATAGATGATCTTTCACAAAAGACTCCATATACATCAGTGAGAAACCTTATTGGAGATATGCCAATAGAACTAGAACTAGTTCCATCGGAACGTTCGGGAACTGGGATGTATTTAAAACATTTCATTTCTTTGGAACTTCATGGTCCGTCTACACGGTTTACTAAACGCTTCGCGAAGTTCCGAACCAGTTCCAGCTGGAAGTTCATAAATGTTCCAGTTCCAATCTAGTTTCTAGGTAATGGCAATATTCCAAGTAGCAACCTGTTCCTCTACTGGATTATTTAGAGGAATTATAGAGGTGTTTTATTTGAGGTTGGCAATGTTTTATCCTTCAAATCGTGTCTATTAAAATTCTTAAAAATCAAGTTCTTAAACTTAACACTTAACTTTACTATTTTAAGTACACGCTCTAAATCTTGAATTATTTGTATCTTTTTGTATTAAATTATATGTGAAGGAATTTTCAGTAATATTACTTATCGTACTTTTTTGTGATTTAAAACCTTAAATTGCGTGGTTTACGCTGATTCACGGAAATGTCACTCCTTTTATTAGGGGATTTACAATTTTAATTGATGTTTATCAAGATAGATATTTACAATGAACGAAGACCAGTTGAACAGGTATACATTTTGTTTAAATTATCACTAAACATCATATATGTAGTTTTATATCTTGGATTTTAATTACAACTATTAAACACGTTCTGGAACGTAACAAATATATCGTTGAAGAACGAAATCAGCCAGGAATAACTTGTCGAAATGGGACGTCTGGAACTGGAACTCTCGTGGAACGAGTCTCAAGCCCGGAACGATCTGGTCGGAACTATATCCAGTACTTGAATGGCGTGACACAACTCTAAAAATGGTTGCAAAAGGAAATAAGTGTTATTGATACTATAGTGATGTTGATCCTTGTCCACCTTTGGAATAAGAATAGTTAGTTGAAGAAAAGACGAGTTTATAAGACTTCTGAGACATGATTCAGATCACACAATCTTTTAACTTCATAAATCTAAACCTCATAGCTACAACGAATAATTAGTGCTACTGTTAAAGTAAGACAAAATGAGATATCGCTAACCTACTGAATGTATCATCATTTCGACAACTAACTATGTGGGAAAGCTAGAGTATCAACTTGAGGATTGCATACATTCGATTCTCTACGTGTATTAACTTCAACTCCATTATTGCAATCTGGAGTATATAGATGGAATCAAATCAGATTAGCTTTAAAATATGACTTACCAATACAAATTCTCGGTCCATCGCCAAAGGGTAAGAAAGTAGAACTGGGTTTGAAATTGTTGCCCTTGAATCTTTCTGGGTTGAACGTTGAAGGATCAGGGTAGTGCTGGGGGTCTTTGTGAAGGCCAGAAACAGGAATAAGGATGATCGTTCCCTTCTTTACGATGAGGTCCGAGTCAGGTAACCTGTACGGGCGGACACACTCTCTCATCAGAATGGGTAGGATCGGGTACATCCTCTGTGACTCTGTTCAAAAGGATTCTCATCAGGTGAGGTAAGCATTTTAGCTATGGCTAATTTTGACTACAAGCAAGACGATTAGTTACCTTGAATAACCTGATCCAGATATGTCATGGCCTTAAGAGCGTCATAAGACCATTCTCCGTGTTTAGACAACACAGAATCCACCTCCTGCTGAGTTTTCTGTTGAATTTCAGGATGTCTCGATAGCTCAAACAGAACAAAGCCGATTGTGCGAGACACGGTTTCTGAACCACCGGTCAAGAAGATGACGGTGTTTGAAGTGATTGATTCATCTGTAAACACTTTTGGAAATGCTCTATTAAAGTTCTGTCACAAAAATGTAACTCTTTCAAGTTGAGATAAAGATTTTTAAAGGTAGAATTGTTTCATTGCTCTATAAATGATCACATGGTACATTCTGCATAGATATATTTTTATATTACAATGTTTTGAAGCACACACAACATATCAGCAACTCTATCATTAGAGTGTTAATATATCAATACCTTTTCCCACTATGGTTCACAAGTCATGGAAGAAGTAGACCAAAGATATATAGCCACTTTTGTTCTTGAGTGTAAATAATACAATGAACAATAGTTCAAATGTTAAAGGCTCATTTACTGCTATAGTTAACCAAATGTCTTTAAATACTAAAACCTTTTTTGAGTCACTTCAGATCCATTTATTTTAGTCGTAACAAACGGTACTCAGTTACCGTTGCTATATGTTTACCTGCCTATTCGTGTATAAATGACAACAATATCAAAAGTGGGCTGCAATCTTTTAAAGATAGTATTTTTAAACAATGCGTCACACACTTTTTATAAAGTTATGTTCTTACTTTTACAACTCTATCATTTCAAATTTAATAGTTCTTTTAATACCACATTCCTACTTGTACTTTTTTGCTAGTACACTAGAATGAATTACATTGGACTAGAATAAAATGACTGAAGTAGAACCTACATTTCTCAGATGTATCCAGTGATTTGTCATCTTCCTCTGTATATCTCATCTGGTCAATGACAGCGTCTTCTTCATTAACCTCAGAAGCTACAGGGGGTATGAACTTTCCATTCTCATCTTGCTCTTTCAATGATAACAGCAGTTGAAAGTAGTCGTTCCTGTGGATATTATTTTCCTTACGATATTTTATAGTGGCCTTGGTCATATTCGTAAAATATTCTGTAGCTTCACTAGAAGACATGGTTATGTTAAAGAATTCAGCTATTTTTGGCGCTATTGTCAGAAGTGTGAATTTCAAAAAGTTTAAAGGGGAACCGGCAAACATTTTTTCTACGATAGTCTTGAATTTTTTGAAGTCAGGACTACCTGGTGAAAACTGGACTCCAAATGCACAGCTTGCGATCACATCCAACGTGAATTCAAACAGAATGTTTGAAGAATTCACTCCTTCATTTACAGATGAAACCTCTTCTATCTTGTTAACAAGATTTTCACCACTTTTGGAGATTTGTTCGAACATTCCTCTCAATTTACCAGTTGTAAAGGTGGGCGTCAACTTGTAACGTAATGCTCGCCATATCCTTCCTCTTAATCCAAAAAGGTTTTTAGAAAAGAGATCTCTTTTAGTTCTAGGGTTTCCCCTGTCCTGGAAGTGTGTGAAATCTTTCACCAAAACCTTGTTAATTAAGTCTGGATCTCTCACCATAAGAACAGGCTTTTTGAATTGAAACAGTCCTACATACTTTTCTTCCGAAAATTGATTGTAAATCTCCCTAATTCCGTCGGCTTGTGATTTTTTGCCCAACAAAGTACCCCAAAACAATCCTTTCTTGAAATTTACAATGCCTCTTTTGTCCCAGTAGTCATCGTTATTTGTGATGTACCAGTACAGAAGGTACAGAGCTGGAATGATAGTTAAGAGCACATCCACCAGCACAGAGTCAGTGACCACAGCCATAATCACGTCAGTACCTGAAACCCATCAACAAAGAAAATAAAATTATTCACTGTTTTGATTCTTATATCAATGTTGAAAATTGGTAATTAGTAAACGTTTCTGCGTTGTCTAACGATTATTCTTATGAACCCCTGTTTAAAAGCCTATAAATCAACTACATAAGGTTGCATGTAAAAGCTTACTGAAATAAATGATAATAATAAATTAATTTAACATTAACAGGGGGAGGGGTGATATTCAAGTAGTCTTATATGGTCAATAAGAGTACGGATTATCGTTGAATAGTTAGTGTATTTTTATTCCTCAAAACCAAGTGTTGTTATGAATTTTCAAGTAGAGAATGTTAAAAAGGCAAGGATATTTGGATATATTCTTAAGTTTATTACATTCAATATACCATATACTTTGGTAATGAGGAAAATGATTACTTTTACACTATAGTGAAGGCATTTGTGAAGCTATTTTTTTTCTTATGAATTTTTACAACAAACAAAAAAATAAATTTTGTACGCATAAAAGCATAATATAAATACCTCAAATTTAAAACCAATTCTAACTTTTTATATCTCAAAATTTGTAAATTCATTGTGCGGCACATACTACATAATTGAGTTTTTTTCCTACTAGATAACAGCATTTGAAATTATTTTATATCTAGAGTATTGCTAACATTAAAATGAAAATTGTGTCTTAACTTTTATAATTAGCAGTTAACAACGTTTTGGTTGTTTACCCGAGTTGGTTTACCATTAATGCATAATACACATGTATGTCAAACTTAAATTCATAGGATACCGGGAAGTTTACAAAGCAAAACGTAGTTTTTATAGCGGATACAACTTCCATGTACACCAGTTATCCAGGTTTATCTTCTTTAATATACGTTTTGTAATCAATTTATATGACGAGAACTGTGTGTGTGTGTGTGTGTGTGTGTGTGTGTGGAATTTTAACTTTTTTCGAATAGCGGTAAGATAAAAAATAATAATATACTTTTTGTAGGGTTTGCAATTATATTTCAGTCGCTATGGTAGTTAATCTTCATAAAGACGCTATTGTTTTTCTGTGCAAGTCATGAGGCATGTGTGTGCCACATTTTATGTACATAGGACATACCATACATTATGGAAGGTATTCGGCCGCTTCGCTTTGAGGAATATTAACTTCCCTCAAATTATCTATTAGTGAATTTACAAATATAAGTTTAATTAAATGTTTGTTTTGGGTAAATAGATAATTTAATTGCCTTTCCTTGAATTAATATATTTTCCAGAATCATACAAGCCTAATTTATTCATTTTCCTGTTGTGATTTGTGTGAAAATAAAACTGTCGATATTTTATCTTGTGTTTTGAGCACACGGGGCAAGTTGGTATGTTTCATTAAGCTATAATGTAGTAAGGTCCCGGCACAGTTACTGTGTACCTCGCTTGTTCTGCACCCTCGCTCATAAGTAAAGACAATTAGTAATAAGCATTGCGTGATTTATAAATAAATACAAGTCTAATGAGTTTCCCAAAAAACTTGTTACGCCTTTAATTATTAACTTACAACTCCAGTATATCGTTATCGAATTATCAGTATGTCGTTCTTTAAGAGACATACAACAAATGATATATTATATTTTAACTGTAATTATTTTTGAATTATGAGGAGGTAAATTGGAGTTAAAATATCTAAAATATCTCACTTTCGCTATAATATAGATATATAGCGCTATATATATATATATATATATATATATATATATATATATATATATATATTGAAATTAAATAAGGCTATTGCCATTTATACAATTTAACGTAAATAAAAGTTGTTTGACAGGTGTTTGGTCTTCCGATCATATGTTAGTTTGCTTATTTAAACGCATGTGTGACAGATACGGCCAAATACAAAATAATTGGATCGGAAAAAGTAAGCGGTCTGTGGTGTAATGGTAGCACATTCACCCGGCAAGTGAGAGATCCGGGATCGAGTCCCGGCGGATCAAGTACTTTTTGCGATTCAATATTTATTGAAATTATATATATATATATACACACATTACGACCTTTAAATATCATTTCTGGTCTAATTTATTTAAATTTCCACAATTTTCGAAGTTGTCTCGACTAGAAAATACATACGTATATGGGACCCGGAAACTAACTTAGATCAAAAATCGTCCACATACTGTCTACGATTATTCTGGTGCTAAAATTGATTTAAAATTTCACCCCATTGAAGAAAATATACAAAGACAAAAGGTTAAAAATACAACGTCAGTCAAAAAACATCTACTTCCGTCGCTTGTGATCAGTTTCCGGTGTAAGGGAAGAGTGGAATCTAATTCCATGAAACATTTCATAAGAGTGTTGTGTGATAGAAGGAGTCTTATTTCTTTTCAGACTGAAATCTGGGAAAGAATAACTCGTTTAAGTAGGTATGTAGTATGTTTATTGACATGCGAAGAGAGCAAACCAATACAGTACCAGTACGAACATCTCACTCCCTGTATATTAAACAATGTATGTTTGCACATAAGGAGTCAAGCACCTTATGTGCAAACATACATTGCTTTTTCATTGAGGTGGGTTTTAAGACAGCGTTTACATATTGTTTCTAATGCATTACGTATAAGTTGTAACAGGTGCAATTTGTAGTAAAGCTTTTCCCAAGATTATCGCTAAGCAACACATTAAGTCATACATTTCTATATAGAAGATATTTATTAGATAGGTAAGGATTAAGGTACTATAATGTAACTGTAATAAAGTGGACTAAAATTATCAAAATCTACATAATGATCATTTAAAATAAGTATACTTTCTTACTATAATATTGGAGGATGTTTTACTGCTTTGAATAAACAGATAATCCAATAAGATAATCGCTAATTTATGTTTTACGTACGAATGGTAGTCTCTTGTTTCATTGAAACCATCTGCTCATATAAATCTAGCATAAACAGGTAATTATTCAAGAAGTGAATTTGGAAATATAACTGGCTTTCAAGATGCTTTTCATTAACTTAATTACGGAAGCTATTTCGTTCCATACAGTGTTTGTGTGAGTACCACTTTGTGCCATAGGGGTATACTTTTTTTAATTGATAAAATTAAAATCCTACTACAACATTTATAACTACAAACTTAGATTTTACATTTTTGTTGTAAAAATTTCCCAAAATATGTAGTAACATTTTAAAAATGTTATAAGACAATATATTTTTTATTCTACTAAACTAATGAGAGTTCAAAGATTTTCAAAGTTATGTATGTGCAATATAATCTTAGTGGACGGTGCAAATATCAAGATTTTAACGTGTAATATTTACGCGAATAAACCTTTTTGTTGTCATTCGCTATGTTTTATTTAAGTGATTATTATATCCACTAACCCTTCAACTTCAAATCTGTCAGCCTCGGATTGTACTGCCGGTTATTTTGTAACAGGTAATAGCTAATTTTGTAACAGGTCGGCATGACTACTGTTTAGTTCAAGGACATAGCCAGAGAGGGGTTCCAAAGGGTCCATTAAAAATATCTTAAATTACCAAAATTTAAAATCTGGATCCAAAAATAGTGTGAATTAGTGTGAATGAGTGAAATGTAAGTCTGGCTGTGTGTGAATGTGTAGAGTATTCGCTGTTTGAATATATGACGACTGCTATACAATGTTATATATTGTCTAAAAGCAATAATGAAATGATTTGATTTGATTTCATTAGCTACATTGAGGGATTCTACTTGTTATTCCTAAAATTAAGACATTTAATGTCTTTTATTATTATTTTCAATTTTTAACTCTAATCGATTAAAATTTAATAATGTACCAGCACAGGGAATAATTAAAACATTTACAATACAATCGTTTCCAGGGTACATTTTTCAACTATATGAAGTGTATAAACTAATAAATTATCGTATTATGTTTTCCTTCATATCATCTTGGAACTCCCACAGGGTTGAGAGATTTAAGTTAAAAATGTAACTATGAAAACCAAGTCTGTATAATGATGATAATAATAATAATATTGGTAATAATGACTTTTATATCATTAGCCTCAACTATATAAATAATTACTTTGTATGTATAATAAGAACAAAATATTTATATAAATATGTTTCTCATTGTATATCACGTTTTCTTATTAAAACATATTCCTTAAGATGTCGATGAAAGGCATAGACGTACTACATCACAAGTTGGATCAATTCTTTCTTTATTACATATTTACGTCTCGTGAGACGATCTACATTTTCTTATCGGCATGACTACTGTTTAGTTCAAGGTCGTAGCCAGAGAGGGGTTCCAAAGGGTCCACATCCCCTCAAATGTCCAATATTTTCAATTACTCTTTTAGTAAACGATTATTGTTATTGAAATAATTCAGTATTACTGACACGTACTGCTGAATGATAATTATCAACAAAGAAACGGGTTAAGAACTTTTTAAGGAAGAAAATGGGGTTTTACACTCTGTCCACTAAGGTAAAATATCTTTTGCCCCCAAATGTTTTTTCCTGTCTAAGTTCTTGGTTTAGTTAGTAATATAGTAAAAACGCTGCATTACATATTTTTATTATTTAATGCCTAAATATTCTGTAACTACATATAGCACATTATACAATTTTTAAAATCAAAATCTAAATGTACGTTTTACAATAATAATCAAGTATTGCCTTTCTCGGTGCACGGACAAGTTTAAATACACGGGAGGTGAGCCGAACTAAGATATTTAGAACCACCGTCCGTCAGAACTAGAAATACTTTTTAGTTATAATTAAAGAAACACGCATCTGATAAGCAGGGGCGTCTAAATCAGCAGTTTAGGAATAGATAAATGCCTTTGTTTCATACCAAAATATAATACTCGTATTTTATTTATGTAAAATTTGACAATTGTGTGTAAGCTCCCAATCAGTGAAAATCTTTTTTTAGCTTATAAATATTGTACATAACAAATAGTTAAGTTAAAATTACCTCAAGAGAATCAGAAGAGAACAAAATTATTAACTCACAAGTTATTTCAACAATGAACAACACGTACAATGGACGGCTATGAAGAGACACATATACCCATCGTTATCAACCCAACCTCGAGATAAACCTGTTATCAGACTCTCTACAACACTCACATGTTGACACTTAAAAACTTATCTCAGTGTAATCACTGGCGGGACTGCTATATTGCAGAATATTAGTCAATAGTTTTGAGATCTCATCAAAACATCATTGACAGAATTGCCAAGTCATCGTTTTGACAAGTCAAAATAGTGATTGTTCGAGTCAAACTTATTATGTAATGTAGAGTCTATTTCTATTTCGAGCTCAACTCCACTTGGAAAATATATATTGAGAATATTGTAAAGAAATATTAACGACAAATACAGATAAATTAAATTCCTCGTTAAACACTTTAAACTACCATTACTGTACCAAAACATAACCTACGAAGAGACTATTGTTAGCATACTAATCCATATTGGTTTTTCACAACTCACTGCGTCACTTGGAATAGAGACGTAAAAACCCCCTTGCAAATTTGAAGACTGAAATTTGTATTTTCATTAAATTGATGAGTGTATCAGGACTGTGATTACAGCCGTGTAAATTAAGAACGTTTGCCTGGCATTGGCTTATGTTCCGCTAGGTTTTCATCGATGTATTTGTCTCAAGTTTTGTTTCTTAGTAGCATTCCCAGAGGTTCTATCCGACTAACATCCCATCCGGGAAAGTGCAGATCACCGCAATGCAAGAATTGAAAATTTCAAGTAGGTGAGAGGTTATCTCGTTGCGGGTTCTACACAAAGAAAAAACGTTGATACTTTTTATCTTTTCATATCCTGAGCATGTTAACCTCTGTTTATCCGACTCACTGATTACTTTCCTTAACAATAGTTACACAGTTCCTTTTGACTTCGCAGCTATTTCCGGATGAACATCGACGGCTTTTGGAGAGAACATATATCTATTAGCCAGGAATTTAGAACTTTGTGCGCCCGCCTCTACGATTATGCAAATGTAGGAATCGTTATTTCATCAATGTGGCTGGACCTCAGTGAACTTTGCATCGGTCAGTTCTCCGGTATTCCTGTAAAGCATTGTGAGCATGGATTTTGGTTCTGTGCTATCAGTAATTATTTGTAATGATTGTTAGGCTTAATAAATACCGTTGGAATACTTATGGCGATGGAGTATGATATTGGTAAGCCAACTTCGATTCCTAGTGTTACTATTAAGTTGGGCTGCGATGGTGCATACGCTCAGTGTTCTCTATACTTGTTCCAATGAGCAGGAGAGTTCAATGAGAACATGGGGCTTGGTCCAGCATACATCAACTCCTTTATAACAACAACTCTCATTGGAACAGTCCCCTTTCTTTTAAAAAAAAACACCATCAAAGAACGTTCGGTAGTATTGGAAACATCGGTTATAAATATGCAGATTACATATGTCTAAAATTCGAATTGTACAAACCTCCCCTTTATAAGTCGGTTATAAATATAAAAAGACCACATAATTATTATTAGTTTTGGTATTTTTTTAATATTTGATTATTTTTAAATCCGCAATAATGTACTAAAACAATACCACGTTGTACAACATAACGTAACTATTGCGCAAGCAATTTATCATATACCTTGGTAACAACACATCTCGACTGTTATAATTAGTACACAAGATAAGTTATAAGTACTATCAAGTAGACTGTTCCGGCCAATTTAAAAGTACCATTTATAGGTCTTCAAGAGATTACTTTAGATAAATGGTGGATTTAAAGACGTTTCGGCCTCTATCAAAATAAATATATCTCTTTTCTGAAGTGTTCTTTTTGAGATTTCCAAAATTCACAGTGATGTTTTATAAAACTTATTATCTAACTATTAATCCTCAATAATAACATTTTAGTAAGCAAATTCTTACTTTGATTCATATATTAGCATAAATGCAAACAATTGAGGGGTTTATGGAATACTATGAGGCAGCTCTGATATAAAAGTCCTTGTCTTTTTCCGTTCAAGCCTTCCTTTTTGACAAGATTGAACCAGTCATGACATTCCAATTATTCCAAATCCCTGAACGTTAAACGAAGGAATATGTATCAATTTTGTCGCAGAACCTGACAAGCAAACCTGATTTTGTGTTGCAAGTGATTACACTTTATATAGTTTTAAAAAGAAACTGTCATAAACTGCGTTTCTTAATTAATTTGCGAGTTTAATAAGGTAAGTACACATTTTACCATCACTAGCTGAGCGAATGGAGACATCTAGAAATCAAGCAAATGGTATTCTCATTGATGGACAGTGTTAACTGTTAATTCTTCTATTTTAAATATTAGATTAATATTCTGCAAAAACACATGCAAACTCCAAGCAGCAAAGAATTGAATAATCGAAGCATTTCAAATCAGAGATATGAAATTAGAAAATCAGTACTGCTAACTAGTAAGGTTATCATATAACAAGTAATCCAATATTAAAAGGAAACTGAAGCCTGCACAGGGTTTAGAGTTGAAAAGTTTATTTGTTATTTGGTTGGATATAATAGAGGAAGCCATACATTGGAAAAACATAACCGTT
This sequence comes from Homalodisca vitripennis, assembly GCF_021130785.1. Classification (NCBI taxonomy): domain Eukaryota; kingdom Metazoa; phylum Arthropoda; class Insecta; order Hemiptera; family Cicadellidae; genus Homalodisca; species Homalodisca vitripennis. The sequence goes on along the minus strand of NC_060213.1, from coordinate 95,373,006 downwards.
AAATTCCAAGGTGGCACACTCTTTTTTAATAAATGTACAAAAGTGAAAATAAATAGGCCAAGAAAGCAAATATTATAGACCTTTATAGGTTTTATAAAGACATAATAAGACCAACTGTTTTACCTAATTATGATAAAAGTGAATATCCGACGGCTGAAAAGATTACTAACAATTTTAAATAACCACTGGATATCACATTTCTACGTAGTTAACTCCCTAAAAATAACCCAGCCACTTAAAACTGGTTTTAATCTTTATTTTACATTTTTTAGACATTTGTAATGTTTGATTCGATCTCCTATCGTTAGTTTTTGTTATAACTTTTGTGGTGGATGGTCTCTTTACAGTAGACCATACATCACGTAAATTCAAGACAATATACAGGTGATTAGATAGCTATTCTTTAATCTATTTTATTTTTGTTGGAGCCCACGTTTGTTTAGGTTGTATTCTAGTGTTTTCTGAATACGAGAAATTACAAATTCTTTGGGTGGGTCAACTTCATGGTAGCTGCTCACCTATATGTAATTTCAGGAAAAACTATATGCCCACTTTTGTTTAGGCCGTAATATATCTTTTTATGATGTTAAAGTGTTAAATTCATTGGCGAGCCAACATCCAGTAAAGTTTGTTATTACTAAATTACTAAATTGTTACTATTATCGTAAATTACAAAATAAACATAAACTAATGAAAAGCTAACAAGCAGCATGCATTTTGTTTCGCAGTTACGTGATGGGTAGGCTTCTGTGAAGTTGGTCCACCCAAACTATTACGTAAATATTGCGTACAAAAATGCGACTTCCTCCATACCACTGTGATTATAATCCAATTGTATAGTTATGGGCCAAAGTAAAGAGAGAAGTTGCAGAAAATAACGAGGAAAACTAGCAGAATTGGATAAACCGCGATGAGAATATACAGGAAGCTGATTGCAGTAAGGAGGCCGAACACTTAGAATTGTTTTAAACTTAGCTGAGTGAAAGTAACCATAAACTCTGGGACAAAACAGGGGTTATCAAGTTTTGCTGACAGTTCACTTCATTGGTATGTACCTATTATATTTGGCAGGTTATCGATATGACGTACCATATGTTGTCACAATATAATGATAGAGCTAATGGGTAGTCACAACTGCCCGATATTAAGAAAGAATCATAACTAAACCCGGTTAAACTAAGGTAATTTTGTATGTAAATGTTATTAGACAAAATCTATAACCACACAATGTACATAATACAAACAAACTATGGCTTAAGGTTTGTTTATGCGTGGAGATCAAATACTGATAACAGTAAAATGTATACCAGATATAAAGTGTTAAATTTGGAGCAATATGAGAATTAGTCGGATAAACCCACATGTGCGTTCATATGTGTGGTGGCCAAATATATATATATATATATATATATATATATATATATATATATATATATATATATATATACTTGCATTAATAAAATTTTTATAAATGGCAATAAGCGAATTTAATTTCAATAAACATTGAATCGTAAACAGTAGTTGTTCCGCCGGGACTCGAACCCGGGTCTCTCACCTGCCGGGTGAATGTGCTATGAGAAGTATGTGACAGATACGGCCAAATACAATATAATAGAATCATAGAAAGTAAGGGCTCTGTGGTTTAATAGTAGCATATTCACCCGTCAAGTGATAGATCCTGGTTCGAGTCGAGTGATTCAATTATATATATATATATATATATATATATATATATATATATATATATATATATATATATATATATATATATATAAGTAAAATTAATTTTTATGAGTTAAAGATGATTTCTCAACATTTATTTAGCTGGAGTCAGTCCTCTTAACACAAGCATAACACAACATTTTAGATCTCAGAAAATTATTTGCTGGATTCAGTTTGGTTGATTATATTGTGAGCAATAACGGACCTCCATTTACTAGCTTTTAATTCAAGAACGTCCTTTATCAAATATGACATTAAACATTCATTGAATGGATCAATCAAATGGATTGTCGAAGAGCAGTCATAACCATTAAGTCTAAGCTTAAACACGATTTACAAGATGATACTGAAAGGATAACAACATTTCCATTCGTTTTCTGGACTACAAACAGCTCATATGTATTTTAGAACCCTTTTCTTTCCCTTCTCTACTCTTTCTGTTGTTTATTTTTGTATGTATTAATACCTCCCCAGATATCGAAGAGGATAGATTTAAATCCTCGAAACGTTGTATTATAACTTTTAGAACGATATCAAATGTCTAAAATGCTGTCATCTTTTCAAACCTGCATCATCAATAAAAAAAGATGGTACTGATATGAATTCAGCTTTAGCAACCATAATTGGTTGTTCAGTTATGGAAACACAATATGTTCTCATATGATTCCCCAGCACAGCTGTTTTTGAGTAACCAATTAAAATCTAGGTTAGATTAACACACCTAATGTAACAAATGTCAAACTGTGGTAGTGTTACAACTCGCATTCTGGCATTAGGCCAGCAAAGTTCCAGCTACATGTTATAGTTGTAAGGAAATATAGGTAGAAACTAAAGTGAAAAAAAAAAACAATTAAGTGCAGTCATATATGTAATTTTATTACGTTCTGGTTTGAAATGGAAGCTTCACGTAGACCAACTGATAGAACTGCAGAGTCATGTGGGATTAGAAGACAAATCATTATTCGGTCACATTGAAAATGATCAGACGGCAATAGCAACACCGCCGTCTGCTATTGCGAAATCTTGGTACAAGGTCACGATAGCGGCTGCTAGCTCGACTCCGAGCGGTGACGGAAATGGCCGAGACGAGCCGAGCGCGACGTCCTATCCCCGTTTTATTACAAACAATAACAAACTATTACTGTAGCTATGTCATTGACCCCGCGCACAAATGTAAAAATCTCATTACTTGTTGAAAACACACAACCAACTCCGACTTGACGTTATCCTTTACGAGATCGTAATCTCTTAATCAAACTGGAACTATAATGTAAAGTCTAGTTAAAACCTCTATAATATAGTTTCATGGTGTCGTATAATAATGGTTATGTTATATGTTACATTATACTTGATTACAAAATAACTCTAAATATTTTTATTGTGTTAACATATAGTATGAATAACCCGCAATATGCTTTGTTGGTTTTCACTTGATATTATGTTCCTACATTATAAGCTCAGTTGTTATGTAGTTTAGTTTTAAATTGTAAATCTTAGGACTTAACGGTGTTTTGAAAACCATCAAATAGATATATTGAAATTATTTACAAAAGTAATAGGAGTGGATTTCAGATATTGTACTACGATGCACTATAACTTAACTTTTTATACAGTTATGTTTGTAACACTGGATGTCTGACAACATCAGTCTATTTAAATAAACAATGCTTATTGGGTATGATCCTGTACCGTCACTTTATGCAACCTTTGCTTGGTCTGCCCAACATTGCTTCCTCGCTCTCAGTCTCAGTAGAGATGGAAATTGTCGTTGTTTAGCGGTAAAGCCTTGCGACGTTATATTCTAAAGTCCTATTACTATCAAAGTCTAGTATTCACTTTCCAGTATTTAAAATTTCACAACTTGAGCCAAGACAAGAATATTAAAGCATCTATAGCAGCAGCTATATTGTAAATGTTTCAAAGTTTAAACCAGCGTAATTTTTTAGAGACAACCTTTTGAGTTCCAATTTGCGCCATTGTACTCTATCAATAAGGGCCTTTAATTTGATGTAATACTCAACCTATGCTGTCATTTAAGATTTTCTTCTGGCTCCTTGCAGAACACCCCCCTGATATGACAAAACTATGATAGTTACCTCAAAAAGTATATTTATAGGTGCAGTAATGATGTACCCAGTTGTATTGCTTTACCTGTGATCATTCGGGAATTATCAAGCCCGTGCGGGACTTTATTTACACTCTGTATAAATCAAATGATTAGCAAACAATAACCTTTAATTTTTATTTCGATATATATTATAAATTTTTAAATTACACTTTAAATTATACCAGTCCTCAGTGCTTTTCAACCCAACTGTGACTTTAAAAGATTCACAGATCGGATACTTGTAGTCCGATTATGAAAGTTTAATACAAAATGTATACGGCATTACTGAGTTTTAACCTTTTATTTCATTGGTTTATGGGAGGTATGACTAAATTGCCTCAGGGAGCCATACAAAATTTATTTGGGGAAATGAGATTAAAATCTGGTGTATTTAATAGTGATCTGGTATCATAATAACTTAATCGGGTTGTTATGGAGTCAGACTACTTTCCTATCCAACTATTAAGTTTGCAATGTTCAAACAATATTAAAACAACGTGTTTCAACGAATTTGTTAACAATGTGTAACATATTTGGATACCTATTATGAGTAGAATGTTTTTGTTATATTTTCTGGGAAGATATAAAATTGTGGGTGACTTCTTTTTTAAAGAGGGATGGTTGTGAGAAAATACATATAAACTAGTAAAATCACATAATCATTTAGTAACAAATTTCAAGTTATGATTATATCTCGATCTTTAACGGTTGGGAGAAATACCCACTTTTTATACTGGGTTAAATTAAATATTACATATCCACAGTCAATTCAAGTGAACACTCCCCATGAAAAGGTATTTTTATTTGATTGGTTCTGTCAATTGTTTTAACCATGCAATTTATTGAATTCCCTAATCGCACAAGATCATATTACGTAAGGTTATTGTTACTGTTATGGATGATCAGGACAGTATTCATTCTCGCCAGGGCGGATACAGTTTGAAATAATTTAGTTTTTACAGCAACAGAATCCATTTAAATTTAATTTAATTAGGATAATTAATGTCATGGTATGTTGTAGACATCTATGATTTATCAGATTTTAACATATGTGAACTGATGAATTTCATCATAACCGTGATGCTATAGTGGAAATTTAGCCACCACACATTTGTTAAGGCAAAAGTATAATACTTTTTTTATTCATTGATTAGATATTATAATATACAAACTTAAAAAACATCAAAGCTTTTGTATCCGTACTAAAAAGGTATCTAAAAGAGGCCACCTTCCATTATTCCACGATCTGAAATATAGCCTGATTTTTTTTATTGTTAAGCATTATTTTTGTGTTATGAAACTTATTATAGTTTCACTATGTGAGGTAGGGATGTCACAAGTGGCTCGAATATCATGCAAACCCGGTGAGTAAACCGAAAACCTCGCGCGTTTAGGTGTGATAGAAGTCGCTGGCCTCTAAACACGAAAATTAGCTCCAAATGATTCTGAGATGACAGTGAGGATTCCTTTGTCTGTTTTATCACCCGGACACTCACGTGTCTTATACTCGTGTGTCATGGTGGAAGCAACCGTGATGGTAGTGCTGCATATTGAGTGTTTATAGTGTCGCTTGATAATTGCCCAAAAAAGTACTCGAAAGTATCAAAAAGTGTCAAGATCTTAATAGCAGGGCTTCTCTTGTTGGTTTGCAATGTTTCATTTAAGAAGCTGGCAGTAATTGGTGCTATGTACTTTTTGCTCATATTAAAAAGCCATTGCCATGAATACTATTTTTACAAGTTTCTTAGTGTATTTAGAAGACCTCTACACGTTCATAAAATTACCAGTTAATGAAATTATCACATAACAGATTTTCTTTGATTAACAAATTCACTCCCAGAGCATTTACAAGCTTATTATACTTGTCCTTGTTATTACTGCTTAGCCCAATACTAGACATGTGCTTGGGAGCTAAAATATTAATCTCGTATACTAATAACCTGAGTAGTGTTAATACCCACACGCTCTGACATGCTGACTGTGCTGTACAATCCAATACCAAAAACTGTGCTGCTTGGGAGTTGAAGTGTTAAGGTTGTTTCAACGTTTTAATTTTGAACCCTTCTATTGCCCAATTTTTGACCATTACAACCGCTTAACTATCTCTTTCTTTCTTCTTTATAGGGATAAATATGTTAAAAATCCGATGTATTATTTTTTTACAAAATATCTGGAAAATATCTACAAATATAGGACAAACTAAAGTAGTTTTTACTACGAAAAAACAAATTTTCCAATAGTATTAATAGAAATTTTAATATTAATACATATAAAAGCAATACGAAAAAAACAACTAAAGCAATTTGGTTTTTAGAGAAATTGGAACTTAAGTTGGAATTGTCGTCAATCCATGTACAATTACTATGAAACCCACAGTTTTCAATAGTATTAATATAAATGTTGTGTTTTTCTTTTATTAGGGAACTGAATAGCTTCATACTGATTCGATATATATTCATTTTTGTAATTAATTTAGGCCTTCTTTATACTACAATTCGCAGTCCAATATTAAACCTAATTGTTATTTCTCAATCCTTAAACTTTTATCAATCTAACGTCACTAGTAAACTTACCTAGCTGGTCAACTGAAACCCTCTCTTGTTGTTAACCTTATCAACATTTTCATCGGGTAAACCTAAACATCTTGTTAAAATACACTTCCAATCAACTTTGATCCTAAATGAATCTTGCAACGGGTAATTTGCAATTTTGCAATTGTAAGCCTAATTGCTGAACTATAAGTAAACTGCGAATTTGGATTACTCCGAAGTTCCTGAAGACCTGAGAGTAAAGAATCTCCCAACAAGTAAAGAGATTTAATAACTTACAAGTGATTTGTATATGTGTCCAAAAATATGAAATTCTTTTTCATCATTTACGAAATTCACTATCACCGTAGACATACATTTGCTCAGGTCTCTATAACATATACCATCGCATTTACAGGTCTTCTTAATACACTATAAAACTTTTAACAGTTATATTCATAGAATAAACTCCTTACTATCTACAAAAATTCTATAGAATCGATTACTGCAAGCTTTTTGGTCAATATTAGGAACAAGCTTTACGTCTTTCCTAATACAATATATTATAATGTTAAAGATGTTTGGGTAGAGTTGGTGTCCTTGCGGAACACCTGTGGCAGCACATGTTATAGTAGAGTACTCACCACTGCGCTGGTGGCGTGTTGCGTAAAGCCATTACAATAATTAATTAACAACTAAATATAAATGTTACACGGAACCGTGCTGTTACAATAAACCAGCGGAAACCGCTGACTTAGCCGTCTGCTTATTATATGAGCAAGCATCCATTATACACATAATAAGCAACGTATTCTCAATGTAATTTAATTAGTAACCATATAATGTATTTATCAATTTAACAGATCAATATAATCATGCAATTTCCTTCCTTAATTATCATTCAGGACTAAACCTAGTTAAACGTTATAATCGTCGTTACTGCCGTACTATTCATTAATCACGTAATTATTTATCCTTTCAAAAACTTGACAACTTTGCTATAAGAATATTATTTTGCAACACCTACCATAATTATATGTTCCACAACTCATTTATTACCAGATCTTTTAAATTGCACTCCGTATTCCAGCAAACAAAGTTACTAACGTATAAGCCACTGCTTCATCATAGCTATTAGAGGAAGACAACTGCAAGCGGATCTTTATATACCTCACAGGATCAGTAACTCAGGACACAAATACAAAAAAAATATATGTACTCAATCTAAATACGATAACATTGAACCATAATTTGCAAACTCATGAACTTGTTCAAACTCACATATCACAAAGTTTCCCCTCCACTCTTAAATCTTACAAACCTATACAGACAAAAAGTACGTATAGTGTAACCTAATCGGGCTAATTTTCAGGATAATTTCTGAGATCTCAATAATCCTAAAATCTCCTAATTTCCTACTTGACTGATTTATTTGTGAGAAAATAACAAAATAAATATTCTATAAATAAGACTCTACTTGAACTGATTTCAGTGTTCAAAATATCATTGTATCTATTCTACATATGGACAATATACCTGAATTAAATTATTTTGTAGTATAACCTACATTTTCAGTTTTACTATCCGCTTAGATCGTATAAACTTGTTTATCTCATTTTAAAATTTTCAACATAATCCGTAAAACAATAACTCTCCTCCAACATGTAAAACAAATAATTAAAATAAGGGAGATGTCAGATAATTTACAGGGTAGTTCTCCTTGTTAACAATATTTGAATTTAGATGTTTGTGAATCCTATTTGATCGTGGTTGCAAGCTTGCTATGAGCAATCACAGCCATCGATTATGACGTAAGGGATCGTAGTAAGTGAGTAAATAAATAAATAAATAATAAACAAAAATGCCTTTATTAATCCAGCGCTTCTCAGTACAATATTGCTTTTCAGAATTACTGTCGTCTAAAAAATAAAATAAATATAAAAATGACACAAACTTATCTAGGCCTAAGAGTAAATACAAGAAGTAAGATAACAAATAAATATACAACATCAATGCCTATACCAAAGATTTTTTTAACTTTTCTTGAAACTAGGGCATGATAACTTTTTAATGGGTTCAGGGAGGTCATTGTACATCTTTGGCCCAAAACAAGAAAAACTTGTTCTTCCCAATTCTAACTTAATTTTGGGAAAGTGAAGCACTCCACCATGGCGAGTGCTTCGCAGGAAAACCTCGTCTCGACACTGGAGCCGGTCAGTAAGGTACCCAGGCACTCCAAGTGTAAGGGCCTTCTGCACCATACAGCACGTCATTATCCTGCATACGGTCGCCATTGGGGCAAGTTTGGCAGCCTCGCGGTAAGCTGTCACATGGTCATATTTTTTCAAACAAAACACAAACCTAATGGCTGTGTTTTGCATTTTTTGGATCCTACCGCAGTCCCCCTTGGAGATACTATTTCCGTATGCAGGATAGCAATAATAGAAAACAGACAGGATAAGTGACTGTATGAGCTTAAGTTTGGCGGACTCTGGGAGAAAACTTCTGAACCTGTAAAGTCCCCTAAGTCTGTCCAGTGCTCGTTGACAAGTAAATGTTACATGGTCAGAAAATGTCAGATTGTTGTCTAACACGACCCCTAGAGTAGTTATCTTGTCACATACTGGTAACTCCTCATCTCCGAGCATCACACACAACCCACTACCAAGTAGCCGTTGTACAACGTGCTGAGAAGCTGTATGTAGGACACTGCACTTTCTTGAATTAATTTTCAGGCCGTTGTTTTCAGCCCATGCACATATGTTGTGCAGGTCATAATTTATATTGTTAACAGCTTCTTCCATCAAAATCTGCTTGTAAGACAGATGCAGCTGACAGTCATCTGCGTATAGATGGACTTTACAGTGTTGAAGATAATTGGGGAGGTCAGCTGTATAAAAATTGAACAAGATGGGCCCCAAACAGCTACCTTGAGGCACACCTCGCTCTTTAATGAGCGGATCCGAAGTCTCACTCCCAATTCTTGTGACTTGCTTTCTTCCTGTGAGAAATTACTTCATCCAATCTATAGCCAAGACATCAAATCCATAATAATGAAGCTTCGCTGCCATAAGTTCGTGAGAGATTGAGTCAAATGCTTGAGAGTAGTCAATAAGCACAATTGTACTACTTTTACCGTCATCTCTTGCATCAATTACGTCACTGAACAGGTTAACAAGTGCAGTGCATGTGCTATAGTTTTGTCGAAAACCAGACTGGAGTGCAGGTAGTATTTTAGTGTCGTTCTCAAACTTGCTTATTTGTCGGATTACTGTTTTTTCTATTAGTTTTGACATTGCTGGCAGAATAGAGATCGGTCTGAAATGCTGGGCAGTGGCAGGAGAAGCTACTTTTGGAAGTGGGAGCATAATGCATGTTTTCCATCTGCTTGGAAACGGCCCATTTGCCAGCGATGTATTCACGAAATGGGTGATTGCCCCTATAGCATACGGACTGACGGTCTTTATCATCATTATTGATATATCATCATGTCCCACTGCACGTGATTTCACTTCATTCATAACTTCCTTCACTTCCTCCTCAGTAACTGGTCTGAAACTAAAATTCTGTCTTGTGTTAGATAGACGGGTTTTGATTTAGTAAATCAAGTAGTCTATCGTCGATGTTATTTCCAGAACCCATTTCAGAAAGGAACTTATTCATGTCATTGGGCTTAAGACCGGAGGGGAAGTTCTTATTGGAATTTTGGCCTGCTATTCCACTTTGCTTAACGCAAGACCAGAAGTCTCTAGGGTTATCTGATGAAGCCAGCTTCTCAGAAAAGTAATCCTTTTTTGTTCGCCAGACCAACACATTTAACCTGTTTCTTATGTCCTTGTAATTATCCCAGTCTGAGTTTAGCCTAGTTTTCCAGTACTTTTTCCTCATCTTGTTCTTTGTTCTTGTCATACGCTTTATAATTTCATTTCGCCAAGGGGCTTTTTTCTTACTGACCTTTTTACATACCACAGGTGCATTTTGGTCAAATACATTCATAATGTTGTTTGTCAGGAACCTTTCTATATCATCTACATTGTCTATCTGTAAGGCACTCTCCCAGTTTATTTCAGCAATTTCTTGAAGTGCCTTTTCCTGATCAAACTTAGAAAAATCTCTATACCTTATAATGTGGTGCTCATTTTTCTCTCTTAAAAACTTCAAGGTACAGTAGACCAATTTATGATCAGTTATAACAATTCCCCTGTGGTCTTTCAGGCTAGACGCATCAAGAACACCAACCCTCTCAATTTTCGTACTGGTGGACTTATCCACAATTAAGTGATCAATCACCGTTGCTGAAGTAGATGTTACTCTAGTAGGCTCATTCCCTAATTGCACTGCATTAAGTTCATGTAAGAGCCGACGTAAATACTGGGTGTCATTCCTTTCTTTGGATAACAAATCAATGTTCATATCACCCATAAATACAGACATTCTGACTTCAATCGCTAAATCAATAAACAGCGAGCGCAATAGAGAGGTGAGACAAGTGTATCTAAGGCGAGGGGGCCTATAAGCAAAACATATCCCCAATTTCATCCCCTTTTGTCTTACAACTAAAGAGACGTAATCAATACCAGGGTCAACATGTTCCGCAAGGTAGTGCTGTTCGTATACCACGCCATCCTTGATATACACAGCAACACCACCACCCTCTGAGTCGGGCTGTGAACGGTCAGATCTAATCATTGTGTACCCTGGTATTATGTAAGTGTCTGAGGGGGTACCAGAGTGCAGCCATTTTTCTGTTACTCCAAAGATGTCAAAGCCAAAGTCATTTACTAGCGTACACATTTCAAAGAACCCAGTGTTTAGAGATCGCATGTTTAAGTGAGCTATTTTCAAACTACCTATACCCCCCTCCTCAGCTAGTTTCCCGAGTTTTGTGATTCATGGATGGCGTCACTCACAGCAGGATCACTATTCACTGCAATCTCATTCCCTGGAATGTAGCTGAGGTTAACATTGGCTGCAGCCTGGCCAGTGCTGCTCAGTAAGAGTTCCGCTGTTACATCTTCAAACAAGGAACCCAGACGCGACACACCTCTCCTGTTGAGGTGTATCCCATCGCGAGCAAGGTCCCTCCTGCCAACACAACAGTTTGCCTCAACAAACTCAACATTGAAGTTGAGACACATCAACTCTAACTGTTCGTTGAAGTCAAACAGTGATTTGTATGTGAGATCAAGTCTGATTAAAACACTGTTGAGGACAACCTTAGCTTGCGGAAACCTTGTCCTGGCAGTGAACAGCAGGTCTGCCATTGCGTGGAGAGCCTCACGTTTCCCGTGGCCCCCGTTGTAGCCAGGACCTCCCCTATACCCACGCTTTAGATTGTTAGTTCCTACATGAATATATATTAATGATAAACTTACATCTAAATATGTTAACAATCTTTTCTTTATATCTAATATCCTACCCCCTGGACAGCACTCAACATAAGCCCCCCTGTTCATACAGTTCCTGCTCGTGTGACGAAGAAGCGAGTCACCCAGCAACAACACGTCCCCGAAGTCGTCTATAAAGACGTTGCGTGCAGAGGAGTTCTCGTGACCAAGGGTCACAGAAGATGCCGAGGAAGGCAACTGCATCTCGTCTAAAACGTTGTCCGTGATATCATGAGTGCTGTAGTTGAGAGACTGTTCTCGGACTGGGTCTGGAAGTTGTACAGCTGCGTCACGCCCCAGACTCGTCCGCCACCGCTCCATATTCTTCGGCTCAGCCCTCAGACACCCAACGTCAGCTTCCAATACCTCAATGGAAGTCAGGAGACATCTTTTTTCTTCCATTAACCCCATTATCTTGTTTTCACTCTCTGCAAGAAGCCTGGCTGTGTCCATACTTTCAAGCTTACTTAAAGAGCCCTTCAACCTAAAGTTCTCCTCACGCATGCTTTCAAGAGCCGTAGTAAGCCGAGCCACTTCCTCTTCACACTGGTCCTGCAGCTCATTACAACGAACAGCCTTATCCTTATTACTGGTGTTGAGCTCATCACACTTGTGCTCGGCTAGATTCAGGTCTTCACTCACAGCATCCACTTTTTTTATATCAACATTTTCCTTAGCAAGCTCATTTAATTTGCTGAACAGTGTAACTACATGAGGAATAGGTTTCTCAGTAGCTTCTTCCCCAAAAGTGGCTGTGGATGGACCTAAGCTCGTTATATACCCTAGAGGCCAGGTCAATAACACAGTTGTCTATAAAGTATAGACCGTCAACAACATTCAGTAACTCACTGGATCTAGTCAGACGAGGCATTTTGACTAAAATAACTAAATCTATGAAAACTGATTAAAAATAAATAAATAAATAAATAATAAATAAATAAATTCAATAACTATCAGTTACTGTACAATTAATAAATTAACACTTAAACCAATACAATTACTGTTACAATTACTATACAATTACACAATTATTATTTAAACTATTATTAGTAACCCACTTATTTCAACTAAACTATTAATTAAGTTACAATGAAACTAATTAAAATAATACTGTATTGTGGATCAGTCGTTATATCTCTAAACTAAACGATGAAAGCTTCAATATTTTCATATGCAATGTCTAAGCAGGGATGTAGCGTGTGTAGCAGTGAACTATCTGAAGGCGCAACAGAAAAACTTCGCAGTGGGTGGGTGATCCAGTGCCTTTTCCTTGACAGAGGTTAGTTACAGGTTAGGTTGGTACTCTTGGTGAGGCGGAGTGGGGCGTGCGCCAGGTGATTGCGCAAAAACATGACTGCTGTTATCTCGCCGGCTTCCACTGTCCCTCTTGTCAGTTATCAGACACAATTCCACATATAGTTTTACTTACTGCAATGTCTGTGAGCAGCACTGCGGCGTCAAGTATGCCGCGCCAAGTCATTCGCTATATACTACTACGCAACATGAGTGCTAAAAACACTTGTAAACTGCCAAAACACAGTAAAAAACAAGGAGCTTCAAATTCAGCTAGCGTGCAAAGCAGACCAGGTCTGCCACCTCCCTTACTTATACTCACCACGATATGGCTGCCAGTTTCTTGTAGCTGCGTCTGCGTATATTTTATTTCTACTCGCGAGTTTTTTTTATGAATTTTATTAATATTTTAAGTGCTGGGTGGAATATTGCGTAATTTTATTAGGGAATTTCATATATTTCTAAAAGTATTATTCATTATTCTAAAGTGAAGGTTTTTTTCTGTTTACGAGATTATTAAATATGTGTTAAGATAAAGACTATAAATTTTAATAATGATATCGACACGAAAAAAAGTATAATTCAGGTTGAGTTTTGTAAGGAACTGAAATTAATAATTTAATGAAGATTGCAGTATGTATGTAATAATCGTTCTAGTGATGTAATGGTATGTTATTGTAACACCTTAACTTACGTTTTAAATATTTATTTATTTATTTTAACTGTATGGAAGCTACCGCTAATTAAAATAAAGCCATTTTTATGTATAAAAGAAAGACAGTTAAGTTTTGAAAGTAATGTAAAAATAGCATTTTTGAAACGTAAACTAAATTAAAATTGCTTTAAATATAATTTAAAGTGATTAGTAATCTAAAGAGACAAAAAACTAAGTTGAATTTGTTTTAGTCTGTCATTATAGTAATTCTTATAAATTCAGTTACGTATTATCCTTTTAATTCAAACGTATTATATATCCGTACAAAAATTATAACTAAATTTTAAACCAAAACGGAAAAAAACAATTTATATTTCAGGATTCCACAATTTCCTCGCCAAACTGGTAGTTTTATTAATTTAAACTGCTACCATTTTTAACGCGCTATCAAAGCTTGGCTCATAATTGGCCAAGTTGGCTAACTGTTATTGGATAACTTCAGATTTAGGGACTGCGCCGCAACTCGATACTTTATTAAAATACTTCGATGAGAGGAAGTTAAGTGAATACATACACCGACACAGGTTAACAGGGTATAGCTTTAATTGTTCTCAACTATTCAAGATATTACTATGTTTAAATGATTTCCCCCAATACCCGTTGCTAGTCATTATACATAACCTAATCGTATAATGACTTTACTTGGAGCCACAAAATTCTGTATCCTGCCGAGAACGAAAGGATTTGATATGGATTTGGAGATTCCTTCCCATATATTGAATGTTAAAACTTATGAACGTTGCTTACATACGTTCTTTAATCCACGAGAAGCTCTTTATAAATAGAATTAATATGAAATGTTAATGAAATATTGAATTCAAAAAAATTACTGTAACAAACATGTTAGATGACAGTATGACAGGTATATACTGCCCTTTCCATTATGATTACCATAAGACCAATTTAAAAATATTTTCTAATGCTCGATGAAATCCAATGGAGTGAGATGCACTGTCATCGAACTCAATGCTCCTCATAGAAAATGGAGCTTCATTCAAAGTTTCAAGTCTGTAGATACTTTGTTTTTGAGGTCTTTGCCAGATAGACAGACAGACAGAATTGAACATTTTCGAACCCCAGCAGTGATAGATTTCGAAGTTAGCATTGTATTGCATTGAATTTCATTTTTTGCAGAGCAATGGAATCTATACCAAAATAAAATTCATTTATCCAATCAAGTCAAGAGTTACTATGTAATGAAGGAACTAAAAGCAAATGGATTTTGTCACTTCTACATCATTTAACTGGAAAGACCGACCAATTTAAAGTTCCAGCAAAAGTAGAGACATCGCCTTCTTCTGTGAAAATTAAGTGTTACTTGCTATTACTTTATATTCAACAGTTAATTAACAAACAACGAGTTTTGAATTAATAACCTGAAATGGGTTCGTGTTGCTTATCTCGAACTTTCAGTTTTACCTTCATTTATATTATCGCTCTCTTCAGAGATTAGAGCTTATATTGAAATATTCTATAGTCTATATAAACGCCCATGATAATAAAACCTCACTGATCAACGATGTAACTGTAAAAGATTGTAAAATGGGTGACATATGTAATTACATGTATAATTACTTTAATACTGTAACTGTACAGAATTTCTAACTGCAAGCAATCATCTGAAACTATGCAATTTGATTTTAATTGTGTTATTCTGTATACATAATCTTGTGAATAAGTCATTAATTACAATTTTATTCTATCATTTCCTAAAAATCTAATTTGGACTATACAAATTTATATATTGTCAAACGTAAGAAGTTTGTAGTGTTTTTCTTTTATATGCCCTAATATCAATAGGTTTATTGCTTGAGGAACTGGAAAGTTGTATTACTGTTTTTTTGTTTGCCCACACTATATCTCGAGAACAAACTGACCATAGTACTTGATGGAACACCGATCTTTCGTATTGTAAATAATAAAATTAGCTCAAAATCCGAATCGTGAGAGAGAATCTAATAATTTTGGTAACCTGACTGAAGTTTAATCTCTGCAATTTACGCTATACAATTGTTTAATAACATTTCGGAAATAATGAAATAAAGTGTTAGAACAGTTTTAAAATGTTCAATACATTATATATTTATTTAAATAATAGTAATTTTTAATTCAAATGAAATATAGTAAATATTTTTAAACTAAAAAAATGTAGAATTAACTTTCATTGACGAAGTACATTGAAAAGCACTTATTAATACCATTTTATTACAATTTTCACATGTTTGTTGTTTGATGAATACTACAGTTTCGTTTAAAAAGATTAATGTAGGTCCTGTAAACAATCTCAGAATATTCGGAGTTAAACTTAACAAGATATTTTTATACAGTATTTTAGGCTAAAACTCTGTAGTTTTATTGGTTCAAACTACCATAATATCAATTTTTTTGATGTTAAATATTTCGGGATTTGTTCCTAAATGAGCTGCAACGGAAGAGCATCAATATAAGGCAAATTTATTGTTCTGTTTTTCATTTAATTTTTAGCCGATCATTTAAACCTCCTCATTTATTGTACACTATATTAATGTATTGAAAAAGATACATTATTTTATTTATAATAACTAAACCATCGGACACCTTTTTTGTTATTGTGCATGCGCGGCAACAGGCCTCATATAAGCAGATTTACGCAGAGTTTTTTAGGTTCAAAATCAGAACACTACTTATCAGTAATTTAATTCTTTATTTTTATGTTTGATTGTGATCGCCAGGTTTCTTTATATTAATGGTTTCTTTGTTATCGATCTATAGTGAAAAGATTAAGTCCAGTATATAAACAGTCATACGTAGCCCATCATGGAGAGAAAAAAAAGTAAACAACGAAATATAGTAAATTTTATATCTCTTTGCAACTTAATTGTACAAATATTCATAGCTTGAAAAACCTTTAGGTAAGGAAAACTAATTAAATATATGACACGTAATAATACACAATACAACAATTTAAGAGTAACAAAATCATATTTACAATCCGAAGAGTGATGATCCAAGGATAAAATATGTTTATAATAAATTAAAGTAAAATTAGGCTACAATCCTATTAGTTAATTATTACAAAACTAGTTTAGGTGATCTCTTTTCAAAGGAAAGAAATAGTCCACCTTTGACTACTGGTATAAATGAACGAACGTCAAACTGGAGAGGTAGTTGAGTTTTGTTGCTCACTGAGTAGTGAGACATGATCCTGGCCACACAAGCCTTCACTTCCATCACTGCAAACCTCATGGCTGTAACAGAGAATTAATATTTTTGACTGTATTATTCCGGTGAGGATATTAAACTTCATAAATAGTACTACCCGCATTGTTAGCTGAGGAACAATAGTCTGTTATTGCTTATGAACTTTTGACGACAGCTGGTGAATGATAGCTAATCATTCACAAAATAATCTCCACACACATCACTGAGAAGCCTTATTAGAGATATGCCAAAATAACTAGAACTAGTTTAATCGATTCGTTCGGAAACCGGAATGAACCTGAAACAGTTAATTTCTTTGGAACTCCATGCCCCGTCCATACGGTTCAATAAACTATTCCAGAAGTTCCGGGCCAGTTGCAGTTGGAAGTTTATAAATGGTCCGATATAGTTTACAGGTAATGGCAACATTTCAAGTTGCAACCTAATGCTCTATGGATTATTTAAGGCGTTGTAATTGAGATTGACAATGGATTTATCCTTCAAATTGTTTGTATTAAAAATGATGGAAATTCTTAAACATAAAATTTTATTTTACTATTTTAAGTACATGCTCTAAATCTTGATTGTTTTTATCTTCTGATATTGTATCGTATATGGCAATTTAATGGAATTGTCAGTATTTCATTAATACTACTTATCGTACTTTTTGTGATGTATAAATTTTTTTTATTTTAATTGTTTGGTTTACACTGGTAAATGATAAAGTCACTCACTTTATTAGGGGATATACAATTTTAATTGCTGCTATTAATAGTGTTGTGTATCAAGATAGATATCTGCAATAAACAAAGACCAGTTGAGCAGGTATACATTTTGTTTAAATTATCATTAAACATCATACATATAGTTTAGTATCTTGGATTTTAATTATAACTACTAGACACGTTCTGGAACGTAACAACTATATCGTTGAATAACGAAATCGGCCAGGAATAACGTGTCGAAACATAATGTCTGGAACTGGAACTCTCTCGTGGAACGAGTTTCGAGCCCGGAACGATCTGGTCGGAACTATTCCAGTACTTGAATGGCGACACACAACTCTAAACATGGGTCGCAAAAGGAAATAAGTGTTGAAATAATAGTTAGTTGAAGAACATACGAGTTTATCAGACTTCTGCAGACCACTGAGACATGATTCAGATCACACAATCTTCTAATTTCATAAATCTAAACCTCATAGCTATAACGAATAATTAGTGCTACTGTTAAAGTAAGGCAAAATTAGACATGACAAACGTACTCAATGCATCATCAATTCGACAATTAACTATGTGAGGAAGCTAGAGTATTCAGTGTTACTATCACCAACTTGAGGATTGCATACATTCGATTCTCTACATGTATTAAACTCCAATTCCATTGTTGCTATCTGGAGTATATAGAAGTAATCAAATCAGATTAGATTATAAGTATGACTTACCAATGCAAATCCTTGGTCCATCGCCAAAAGGTAAGAACGTAGAACTGGGTTTGAAATTGTTGCCCTTGAATCTTTCTGGGTTGAACTGTGAAGGGTCAGGGTAGTGCTGGGGGTCTTTGTGAAGGCCATCAACGGGAATAAGGATGATCGTTCCCTTCTCTATGATAAGGTCCGAGTCAGGTACCTTGTACGGGCGGACACACTCTCTCATCAGAATGGGTAGGATAGGGTACATCCTCTGTGACTCTGTTGAAAAGAATTCTAATCAGATTAGGTAAAAATTTTAGCTATGGCTAATTTTGACTGCATGCAAACCGATTAGTTACCTTGAATAACCTGATCCAGATATGTCATGGCCTTAAGACCCTCATAGGACCAACCTCCGTGTTTGGACAACACAGAATCCACCTCCTGCTGAGTTTTCTGTTGAATTTCAGGATGCCTCGATAGCTCAAACAGAACAAAGCCGATTGTGCGAGACACGGTTTCTGAACCACCAGTCAAGAAGATGACGGTGTTTGAAGTGATTGATTCATCTGTGAACACTTTTTGATATGCTCTATTAAAGTTCTGTCAAAAAAACGTAAAACTTTCAAGTTGAAATAAAAATTTTCTAAGGTAGAATCGTTTCATTGCTGTATAAATGATCACATGGTACATTCTGCATGGATCTATTTTGATATTACAATGTTTTGAAGCACACAAAACATATCAGCAACTCTACCATTAGAATGTTTATATATCAAAACTTTTCTTTTTTTCACAAGTCATGGAAGAAGTAGATAAAAGATATATAGCCACTTTTATTCATGAGTCATTGTGGTAAATATAAACTTATTGAATATCGAATAAATAATTAGGTAATACAGAGGTAAATTTTTTAATCCAATTTTAACGTAAATAATAAAATAAACCATAGTACAACTGTTAAAAGCCCTTTGCTGCTATAGTTAACAAAAAGTCTTTAATAAAACGTTTTTTGAGTCACTTCGGATCCATTTATTTAAAAATGGTGCTTAATTACCCTTGCTATATGCTTACCTGCCTCTTCATATATAAAAGACAACATTATAAAAAGAGAGGAAATAAAATTGCGCTGCAATCTTTTAAAGATAGTATATAGTATAGAAATCCCCCACTTACTTTTTATACAGTTATGTTTTTATTTTTACAACTCTATAATTTCAAATTTACTACTTATTTTAATACCTACTCTTACTTTTTTATGACTATACAGGAATGAATTACATTGGACTTGAATAAAATTATTAAAGTACAACCTACATTTCTCAGATGTATCCAATGATTGGTCATCTTCCTCTGTATATCTCATCTGGTCAATGACAGCGTCTTCTTCATTAACGTCAGAAGGTACAGGGCGCATGAGCTTTCCATTCTCATCCTGCTCCTTCAATGATAACAGCAGTTGAAAGTAGTCGTTCCTGTGGATATTATTTTCCTTACGGTATTTTATAGTGGCCTTGGTCAGATTCGTGAAATATTCTGTAGCTTCACTGGAAGACCTGGTTATGTTAAAGAATTCAGCTATTTTTGGCGCTATTGTCCGAAGTGTGAATTTCAAAAAGTTTAAAGGGGAACCCGCAAACATTTTTTCTACAATCGTCTTGAACTTTTTGAAGTCAGGACTACCTGGTGAAAACTGGACTCCAAATGCACAGCTTGCGATCACATCCAACGTGAATTCAAACAGAATGTTTGAAGAATTCACTCCTTCATTTACAGATGTAACCTCGTCTATCTTGTTAACAAGATTTTCACCACTTTTGGATATTTGTTCGAACATTCCTCTCAATTTACCAGTTGTAAACGTGGGCGTCAACTTGTAACGTAGTGCTCGCCATATCCTTCCTCTTAATCCAAAAAGGTTTTTAGAAAAGAGATCTTTTTTATTTGTAGGGTTTCCCCTGTCTTGGAAGTGTGTGAAATCTTTCACCAAAACCTTGTTAATTAAGTCTGGATCTCTCACCATAAGAACAGGCTTTTTGAATTGAAACAGTCCTACATACTTTTCTCCCGAAAACTGATTGTAAATCTCCCTAATTCCGTCGGCTTGCGACTTTTTGCCTAACAATGTACCCCAAAACAATCCTTTCTTGAAATTTACAACGCCTCTTTTGTCCCAGTAATCATTGTTTGTGATGTACCAGTACAGAAAGTAAAGAGCAGGAATGATAGCTAAGAGCACATCCATCAAGACAGAGTCAGTGACCACAGCCATAGTCACGTCAGTCCCTGAAACCCAACAACAAAGAAAATTTAATTATTCACTGTTTTGATTCTTATATCAATGTTAAAGATTGATAATTAATGAAATTAGCTGTGTTCTCTAAACTATTATTCTTATGAACACCTGTTTTAAAGCCTATAAATTTACTACATAAGGTTACATGTAAAAGATTACTGAATTAATAGCAAATGGGCTTCATATTAAAAAGGGGAGTGGTGGTATTCAAGTTGTCTCTTATGGTTAATAAGAGTACGGATTATTAGTAGTAAGTACAGAATATGCCAAAGGCAAGGGCATTTGGTTATACTCTTAAATTGATTACATTTGATAGGCCATATACTTTAGTAAAGAGGAAAATGTATTACTTGTAAAACGGTTTTAAAGTAACCTTCGAAACATTCAGAAATGTGAGGGTTTACATACTACACTATAATGAATGCAGTTGTGAAGATATTTTTTTCTCATTAATTTTTACAACAAACACAACATTAATATGTAACACGTAAAGAAATACCTCAAATTTAAAACCAATTCTAACTTTTTACATCTCTAAATTTGTAAATTCATTGTGCGGCACATACTACATAATTGAGTTTGGTTTTGCTCACCAGATAATTTTGCATTTGAAATATGTTCTTATCTCGAATATTACAAACATTAGAATGGAAATTTTTTTAAATTCTATAACTAGCAGTTACCCACGGTTTCACACACAATGTTTAAAATCGCAGAACTCAGTGAAAATATGTGTGATTTATTATGATTTAGCCCTACGATATTTTACATATATCTAGTACGTATTATTTCAGTGTACATAGTTTTACAAAATGTAAATAAAACGTTTACTGTATCTTATTTCGGGGATTGCGCATGAAGGGGCTTGCATTTCTAGTTGAAATCAATTACGTTTATTACACATCACCGTTGAGTTTGCCTGCCTTGATGCCCCGATCACTAAAATATATAAATATATAGGTTTTAAAAACTTATTTTGGTCAAAAACCTTCAATTTATGTCCGTTTCAATTCTCTTCGAGTCTAAGGTACTTTAGTGAGTTTGCTATAGTTGATTTTGGCTTATCCATATGAAGTAAAATACATGTACAATCATAGGACTGAGAAACCCTACGCCCACGGCCTTTTCATCGACGAACGTTCTAATAGTGCCTATTCCGACAGTTTAAATTCACTTTCGGTCTAATATATTTTTGGTGAAACAGTTGAATTGGCTTTGTTGCGCTGATATAAAATACAAGTACAAACCAATATCAGTTTATAAATATACTTCGGTCAAAAAGTGTCAACTACTGTCTCTTCGAATCTACCTGCGGACTAATATATATCCAATGCTGTAAATAGAGTTTGCCTTGTTGTCTCGATAAAGAAAACAAAATATATATATGTCATGTATTTTCTTTATCGAAACATTTTACCACAGTTTAAAGTCACTTCCTGTAAAATTTCTTTACGACGGCAGAGGTTTGTGTGCCTCGTTTTGTATATCAAGAATACAAATATTGATTCTCAATTGGTATACTCAGTCAAAATGTGTCTACGACCAACTTTATTTATTTTAAAGACATTTGTCTCCAATAAAAAATATTAAAATTTCCAGTGTCATAGTCGAGTTTACCTATTTATAATTATCTGCCTATTTATAATATATTACTATTCACTTCTGGTCTAATTTATTTAAATTTCCACAGTTTTCGTTGTTGCCTCGACCAGAAAATACATACGTATATAGGACCCGGATACTAACTTAGATAAAAAAAATCGTCCACATCCTGTCAACGAATTTTCTGGTGTTAAAATTGATTTTAAATTTCACCCCATTGAAAATATACTTTGGTAAAAAAAAACATCTACTTCCGTCGTTCCTGTTCAGTTTCCGGTGTAAGGGAAGAGTGGAATCTAAGTCCTTTCGACATTTCATATTAATGATTTATAATAAATTTTGTGTGATAAACGGAGTCTTATTTCTTTTCGGACTGAAATCAGGAAAAGAATAACTCGTTTAAGTAGGTTTGCAGTATTATTGGCATGCGAAGAGAGCAAATCAATACATTACCAGTACTAACATCCCACTCCCTCTATATTAAACATAAATGGATTCAAGCACCTTATGTCCATTGCTTTTTCATTGAGGTGGATTTTAAGACAGCGTTTACATATTCTTTCTAGTACATTAAGTCTAATTTGTAACAGGTGCAATTTGTAGTAAGGTTTTTCCCAAGGTTAGCTCTAAACAACACATTAATTCATACATTTCTATATAGAAGATATTTATTAGATAGGTAAGTATAATTAAGGTACTATAATGAAACTGTAATAAAGCTTACTAAAATTATTGAAATCAACACAATTATAATTTTAGATGTCTACTTTCTTATTATAATATTGGAGTATGTTTTTACCACTTTGAATAAACAGATAATCCAATAAGATAAACGTTAACTTGTGTTTTACATACGAATGGTAGTCTCTTGTTTCATTGAAACCATCTGCTCATGTAAATCTAGCATTGAACAGGTAATTATTTAAGATGTAAATTTGGAAATATAAACTGGCTTTCAAGATGTATTTCATTAACTTAATTGCGAAACCCATTTCGTTCCATGCAGTGTTTGTGTCAGTACCACTTTATGCCAAAGGGGTATAATTGTTTTAATTGATAAAATTAAAATGCCACTACAACATTTATAACTACAAACTTAGATTTTACATTTGTATTATATAAAGTTCCCAAAACATTTACTAACATTTTCAAAATTTAATAAGACACTATTTTTGTATTCCACTAAACTAGTGAGCTTTCAAAGATTTTGAAAGATATGTATGTGCAATATAATCTTAGTGGACGGTGCAAACATCAATATTTTAACTTGCAATATAATCTTAGTGAACGGTGCAAACATCAATATTGTAACGTGTAATATTTACGTGAGTAAATTTTTTTGTCATTCGCTATGCTTTATTTAAGCGATTATTATATCTACTAACCTATCAACTTCAAATCTGTCAGCCTCGAATTGTACTGACGGTTATTTTGTACCATGTAATAGCTACATTGAGGGGTTCTAGTTGTTATTCCTAACATTAAGACATTTAATGTTTTTATTATTATTTTCAATTTTTAACTCTACTCCATTTGAATTTAATAATGTACCAGTAAAGGGAATAATTAAACATTTACAACAAAATCGTTTCCTGGGTAAATCTTTCAACGATATGAAGTGTATAAACTAATAAATTATGGTGTTATGTCTTTCCTTCATTTCATCTTGGAACTCCCACAGGGTTGAGAGATCTATGTTAAAAAGTAACTATGAAAACCAAGTCTGTATAATTAATTAGGATAAAAATAGTAATAATGGTAATAATTGCTTTTATATCATTAGCCTCAACTATATAAATAATCACTTTGTATGTATAATAAGAACAAAATGATTTTATAAATATGTTTCTCATTGTATAGCACGTTTTCTTATTTAAACATATTCCCTAAGATTTCGATGAAAGGCATAGACGTACTACATCACAAGTTGGATCAATTCTTACTTTATTACATATTTACGTCTGTGAGACGATCTAAATTTTCTTATCGGCATGATTACTGTTTAGTTCAAGGACGTAGTCAGAGAGGGGTACCAAAGGGTCTAGATCCCCCCTCAAATGTCCAAAGTTTTCATTTGCTTTTTTTAGTGAATAGTTATTGTTATTGAAATAATTCAGTATTACTGACATGTACTGCTGAATGATACTTATCAACAAAGAAACGGGTTAAGAACTTTTTAAGGAATGAAATGGGGTCTTACACTCTGTCCACTAGTGTAAAATATCTGTTGCCCCCAAGAGTGTTTTCCTGTCTACGTTCTTGGTTTAGTTAGTAATATTGTAAAAACGCTGCATTAAATATTTTATTTATTTATTGCCTAAATGTACTCTAACTACGTATAGCACATTACAAAATTGTTTAAATCAACATCTAAATCTACTTTTTACAATAATAATCAAGTATTGCTTTTTTCTGTGCACGCGCATGTTTAAATAAACTGGAAGTAAGCCGAACTAGGATGTGTGGCACCACCGTTCGTCAGAACTAGAAATTCTTTTTAGTTGTAATAAAAAAAACACGCATCTGATAAGCAGGGGCATCTAAATCAGCAGTTTAGAAACAGGCAAATAAATGCCTTTGTTTAATACTAAAATATAATATTTTTTTTTATTTGACAGTTGTGTGTTAATACTTCAACCGTGTATTTTTAGCTTATATGTACATTGTACCTAACGAATAGTTAAATTAAAATTACCTGAAGGAAATCAGAAGACAAAAAAACTAACTCACAACTTAATTCAACAATGAACAACACGTACAATGCACGGCTATGGAAAGACACATATATCCATCGTTATCAACCCAACCTTGAGATATACCTGTTATCAGACTCTCTACAACACTCATATGTTGAAACTTGAAAACCTATCTCAGTGTAATCACTAGCGGGACTGTTTTGCCGGATATTAGTATTATAAATTTGAAATCTCATCAAAACATCTTTGACAGAATTGACAAGTCATCGTTTTGACAAGTCAGCATAGTTATTGTTCCAGTCAAACATAGGTTAGCAATAATATCTACATAATGTAGATATTATTGCTATTCAATTTCAACTGCACTTGGAAAATATGTATTGATAATATCATAAGGATATATCAACGACAAATACAGATAAATTAAATTCCTCGTTAAACACTTTAAATTACCATTACTGTACCAAAACATAACCTACGCAGAGAATATTGTTAGCATACTAATCCATATTGGTTTTTCACAACTCGTTATAAAAGCCCTTTCAAAGGAGGGGTTAAGCGTCACTTGGAAAATAGACGTAAAAACCCCCTTGCAAGGTTGAAGACAAGAAAAGGAAAAGAAAAATATTTATTTTTATAAAATTGATGAGTGTATCAGGATTGTGATTAAAGCTGTGTAAATTAAGAAGTTTTGCCTAGCATTGATTTTATGTTCCGCTAGGTTTTCATCAATGTATTTGTCTGAAGTTTTGTTTCTTAATAGCTTTTCTAGAGGTTCTGTCCAACTAACATCCCATCCGGGAAAGTTCAGATCACCGCAATGCATAAATTAACAATTCCAAGTAAGTGAGAGGTTATCTCGTTGCGGGTTCTACACAAAGAAAAAACCTTGATATTGTTTATCTTTCCATATCCAGAGCATGTTAACCTCTATTAATCCGACTCACAGATTACTTTCCTTAACAATATTTACACAGTACCTTTTGACTTCGCAGCTATTTCCGGATGAACATCGACGGCTTCTGGAGAGAACATATCTATTAGCCAGGAATTTAGAACTTGTGCCTCTACGATTTAGCAAATGTTGGCATCGTTATTTCATCTATGCAGCTGGACCTCAATTGTAAATTTTTGTTAGGCTTGATAAATACCGTTGGAATACTGATGTCGATGGCGTATGATATTGGTAAGCCAGCTTCGATTCCTAGTGTCACTATTAAGTTGGGCTGCGATCGTGTATGCGCTCAGTGTTCTCTATACTTGTTCCAATGAGCAGGAGAGTTCAATAAGGACATGGGGCTTGGTCCAGCATATATCAACTCCTTTAGAACATCAACTCTCATTGGAACAGTCCTCTTTCTTTTAAAAAAAGATCCATCAAAGAACGTTCGGTAGTATTGGAAACATCGGTTGAAAATATGCAACTTACATATGTCAATAAGTCGAATTGTACAACCCTCCCCTTTATAAGTCGGTTATAAATATAAAAAGACCACATAATTATTATTAGTTTTGATATTTTTTAAATATTTGATTATTTTCAAACCCACAATAATGTACTAAAACAATACCACGTTGTACAACACAACGTGACTCTTACGTAAGCAACTTATCATAGAGCTTGGCAACAACACATCTCGACTGATATAGTTAGTAGAAGATAAGTTATAAGTACTATCAAGTAGACTGTTCCGGTCGATTTAAAAGTACCATTTATAGGTCTTCAAGAGATTAATTTAGATAAATGGTGGATTTAAAGACGTATCGGCCTCTTTCAAAATAAATATATCTCTTTTCTGAAGTGTTCTTTTTGAGATTTCCAAAATTCACAGTCATGTTTTATAAAACTTGTTATCTAACTAGTAATCCTCAATAATAACATTTTAGTAAGCAAATTTTTATTTTTATTCGTATATTAGCATAAATGCAAACAATTGAAGGGTTTATGGCATACTATGAGGCAGCTCTGATATCAAAGTCCTTGTCTTTGTTCGTTTAAGTCTTCCTTCTCGACAAGATTGACCCATTCATGGTGACATTCCAATTACTCAAAGTCCTGAACTTTGAAGAATAGTAATTTAGAATCATTTTGTCGCTTAAGGAAATCAGAATTAAATTATGAACATAGAAATTCACAAGTTTTGGTTTGAATTATCAAGTGATTAACTCTTACAGTGTTTTAACAAGACATTTTCTTGTCATAAATTGCGATTCTTAATGTATGTTTGAGTTTAAAAAGTACACCTTTCACCATCTCTAGCTGAGCGAATGGACACATCTAGAAATGAAGAAAATGGGACTATCTTTGCACTACTAATTATAGTAGGGTTTTCATCAAATATCAAGTAAAAAAATATTAAATGGTAACTGAAGCCTACACAGGGATTAAAGTTGAAAAGTTTATTTGTTAATTGGTTGGATATATTAGAGGAAGCTATAAATAGAAAAAAGCATAACCGTTAAATCCTAAGATGTCACACTCTTTTTTAACAAATGTACAAAAGTTATAAATATAGGCCAAAAAAGCAAATATTATTAACCTTGATAGGTTTTATAAAGACATAATAAGACCAAGTGTTTCACCTAATTATGATAAAAGTGAATATCCGACGGCTGAAAAAAAATTCAAACTTTTTTTGTGGGTCAACTTCATGGTAGCAGCTCATCTATATGTCATTTCAGGTAACACTACATGCCCAATTTTGTTTAGGCCGTAATATATCTTTTTTATGATTTTAAAGTATTAATTTAATGAGTGGGTCGACGTCCAGTAATGTTTATTAATAGTCAAAGACGTCGAGAATGACAAATTCAACATAAACTAACGAAAAGCTATCAAGTAGCATGCATTTTACCTTGCAGTTATATGATGGGCAGGCTTTTATAGGGTTGGTCCACTTAACATGTTACGTAAAAAACTAGCGACAGAAGAACTAGCTAAAGCAACAACATCAAAAAACGTGAATAACGATAAACTAACGATTCCAGGCAGTATTAAGTAGGTGAGCCACTTTTAGTGGCCTAACTTTACAGACATCAATACAACGAAACCATCTTGTCAAGAAGACTATTGAAAGAACTTAATTCATACATTTAGAAATATAAGTGACGGAAGAAAGTTCTTATATATATATGAGATATTAAGGTATGAATAATATCTTACCTGCTAGTCTTAGGTTTTCCCGAGTCATACAAGATTTAAGGACCAGAAGCGGGTATAATATTTAGAAGAGACATGGGTCAAATCAATGTGGATTCAAAGTTCCTCTTGGAAAAGGAAGTTGTAAAAGAAGCCATATGGATTTTTTAACAAAACTAAAAGTTTAGACTGTCATGACGAGATGAACTCAAAGTTGTTCAAAGAATGGTTCACGGACTTTCTAAACCTTGTAAAAGAAGAATCAATAACTTCCCATATCATTCAGTCCAACTAGAGGACATTCCAGGCTCAAAATGGTAAAACAAAGATATGCAAGCGTGGCTTAGGAAGAAAAGCATAACGTTTTCTGAGCGTGTAACCGTTCCTGAATTGGTAATGGAAGTAAAAAGGGGAAAAATTTACAAACTGAGCGTGATAGCTAGCTTAATGCGTACAAAAATGCGACTTCCTACATACCACTGTGATTATAATCAAATTGAATAATTATGGGCCAAAGTAAAGACAGACGTAAAAAGTAATGAAATGTTCAATTTGGTTCATGTAGGACAGTTCCATGACGCACTCAACTGTGTTATATTAGAGGACTGGTAGACTCGGATAAACCATGATGAGAAAATACAGGAAGCCGATTGCGATAAGGAGGATCGACACCTAAAATTTTTTTCAGCTTAGCTGAGTAATAGTAACCATAAACTATAGGTAGCTATTTTGGTTCAACCAGGGGCTATCAACTTTTGCAGCCAGTACACTTAATACGTATTAATTTCATTAGGTATTTTATTAGTGATTTGTCACACACCGGCTATTAAGAAAGAATCATTAACTGACCCTGTTTACTTAAGGTAATTTTTATGTAAATGTTATTAATCACAATCTGTAACCACACAATTTACATAATGCAAAGTAACTATTGGGCATGGTTTGAAGATGTGTTGGCATCGTATACCAGGCTTACAAGTGTTACATTGAAGCCATATAAGAACTATTCGGTTAAATGCAGCTGTGCGTTCCTATGTTTGGTGACTATTATATATATATATACAGGGTGTTCTGAAAAAAAGGTGCCCATAAGTCAGGGCGTGATTCCTCACATAAAAATAAGAAAAAAGGTCTAATTAACATAGGTCCGAAAATGCTTAGTTACCAAGTTATACAGGGTGAAAGATTTCGTCTTGAAACAGCTGTTTTAATTTCAATATTACATTTGTAGAGAGCTTAACAGATTTTGTCTATTTTTCATGCGTTTTGTATGTAATTAAGGATTATTTTTTAAAGTTTGCGTTTGTCTATTTATAGACTTATTTTACATCTTTCTCTTCGAAATTAAATTTTCTACAAGTACCTTGAAAAAATATTTTGTGTTTATTGTACATTTTAACATAGTAAATCTGCTTCAAACCTAAATGTAACTTATTTTTCGGGACCAAGTTTCGCGTATTTCGTCACATATCTTAAAAATTACTGTAGCTACAGGTCTGGAAACGGTTTTATTCAATTTTTCAGTTCATTTTACATAAAGTACGCTAAATTGTACATCTTAATTAACAGCCAAAAAATACCCGTAGGGCTTCGTTGCAGCAGGGGAACTGAAATTCAGACGAAATCTTTCACCCTGTATAACTTGGTAACTAAGCATTTTCGGACCTATGTTAATTAGACCTTTCTTTCTTATTTTGATGTGAGGAATCACGCCCTGACTTATGGGCACCTTTTTTTCAGAACACCCTGTATATATATATATATATATATATATATATATATATATATATATATATATATATATATATACAGGGTGTACATTAAGTCCTGCACTGGTATAATATTTTCTAAACGATAAACAGATAAATGAACAAGATTTGGTACATCAATACTACACCTAAAAATCTACTTTTTGAAGGAACTATCAGTTTTCTGTAATATCATGGGGACGTCCCGCAAGGAGTCGGAAGGAAATCTTAAATAGGAGCATAGGTCAATATGCACATCATTTTAAAGGGCTTATCTAGCAGAGTTTAATGCCGCAAACCGCACTCAAAAAGATTGATCCAGTACAAAATGGCGGCTGTTTCAAAGGTTTTACTTGGTTACATTTCATTAATAGCCATAACCCCGGTAAAGCAAAACTGCAACCAAACGAATACTGCAGATAAATACTACATTATGATTGTCAGTTGTACAGAAGTGAATTATGACGTAGGTTTATCCTCAAGGGTTACAAATTTGGTCCTAATATATTGGTAACAGTGTTTTTAAATAGGCTCTTACGTCAATGTCGTAGTGTGGGGGTGCTCCGTCCTGTTGAACACCAGATATTCTGGTAATGTTCTCCAAACATGTTTCGAAGTGCTGGTGTAATTTCATTTTCTAGCAAACGTTAATATGATATTGCACTTAAATTTCCTTCCAATAAAGAAAGGACCTACCAACTGGGTACCTATCACACCAAGCCAGACATTCACCTTTAGTGAATACTGCGTATGTGCTTCCCGCATCCAGTGAGGATTTTCGCTACTCTAGTACGTAACGGCAATTGTGCCTGTTTACACTTCCATTCAGCATAAATGAACAATCGTCTGAAAACACAATATTGTTTGCATCAATTTCGTTGCAATCTATTTTGGCCATCATAGTTTCACAAAAATTCTATACGTCGATCGAAATCAACTTCGTTGAGTTCGTGCACCAAATGAACTTTATAAGGCTTAAAATTAGACCCTTTCAGAATCTTTTTAACAGACGTAACAGAGATGTCATGAGTTTGTGTTGCTGAGCGTAGGGACTCTTGCGTATTCTCAATAAATGAGTGCAATACATCTAAAGAGTTGCCTTCAGTTGTCGCAGTAGCGGGCCCTTCCTGTCCTATGACGATCGGAAACACTTACTGTTTCCATAAAGCGTTGAACAGTTCTCCCTACAGTTGTTCTAGAAATTGGCTGCCTCTCGTGTGAAAGTAGTCATGAAATAAATGGCATGCTTCCTCGTGTGATCGTTCCGTTGTTTCCCCAACCAACCATCATAAGAAGTGTTATACGTTCACGTTCGTCAAGCAACATAGTGTAGTTGAAGAACTACAAGCAATTACGACAAACTCTTTTGTACTAAAGTGCACTGATAGAAAGGTTGGACAGCACTACTAAAACAAGAAAACTAGAATAGCGCCTACTATGAATAGACTGGCTAATTGGAAAAGTCCAAACTGCGACCCAAAGATAAGAGCTTTTTTAATTGTTACTGTTATTAGGTTTTCCCCCGTTATCAATATATTAGGACCATATTTGTACCCCTTGAGGATAACCTACGTCATAATTCACTTCTGTACAACTGACAATCATAATGTAGTATTTATCTGCAGTATTCGTTTGGTTGCAGTTTTGCTTTACCGGGGTTATGGCTACTAATGAAATGTAACCAAGTAAAACCTTTGAACAGCCGCCATTTTGTACTGGATTTTTGAGTGCGGTTTTGCGGCATTAAACTCTGCTAGATAAGCCCTTTAAAATGATGTGCATATTGACCTATGCTCCTATTTAAGATTTCCTTCCGACTCCTTGCGGGACGTCCCCATGATATTACAGAAAACTGATAGTTCCTTCAAAAAGTAGATTTTTAGGTGTAGTATTGATGTACCAAATCTTGTTCATTTATCTGTTATAGTTTAGAAAATATTATACCAGTGCAGGACTTTACACTTTATATGTTCCTTTATATTATATCGCCGTTCCTTTACAAACAATAACAAACCAGTAATGTAGCTGTGTCATTGATACCGCGCACAAATGTAAACATCTCATCACTTGTGAACAAACAGACAACTCCGACTTGACGTTACCCTTTACGAGATCGTAATCCCTTAATCAAACTGGAACTATGATGTAAGGTGCAGTTACGACCTATCATATAATTTCATGGTTCCATTTAATAATTGTTATATTATCTTATATGTTATATTATTCTTCATTACAAAATAATTCAAAATATTTTAATTGTGCTAACTTATAATATTAATAACCAGAATAATATGCTTTGTTGGTGTTCACTTGATATTATGTTCCTAAATTATAAGCTCAATTGTTACATAATTTAGTTTTAAATTGTAAATCTGAGGATTTAACGGTGCTTTGAAAACCATCAAACAGACATACTGAAATTATTTACAAAAGTAATAGGAGAGCATTTCACATATTGCACTAAGATGCACTATAATTTAACTTTTTAAACTGTTATGTTTGTAACACTGGATGTCTGACCACATCAGTCTATCTAAATAAACAATGCTATTGGGTATGATCCTGTACCGTCACTTCACGCAATCTTCGCTTGGTCTGCCCCTACCTTGCATCCTCGCTCTTAGTTGAGATGGAAATTGTCGTTGTTTAGCGGTAAAACCTTGCGACGTTATATTTCTAAAATCCTATTACTATCAAAGTCCAGTAATCATATACTATTTAAAATTTCACAACTTGAGCCAAGACAAGAATATTAACAGATCTAAAACAGAACCTATTGTCAATGTTTCAAACCATAAATATTTTTTTTCAATAATCAAACTTTTGAGATCTGATTTGCGGCATTGTACTCTATCAATAAGAACCTTTAATTTGATAAAATACTCGACCTATGCTGTCATTTAAGATTTTCTTCTGGCTCCTTGCAGAACACCCCCCTGATAATACAAAACTATATAGTAGTTACTTCAAAAAGTATATTAGTTGTAGTTTGATTATGAAAATTTAATACAAAATGTATACGGCATTACTGAGTTGTATCCTTTTATTTCATTGGTTTATGGGAGGTATGACTAAATTGCCTCAGGGAGCCATACAAAATTTATTTGGGGAAATGAGATTAAAGTCTGGTGTATTTAATAGCGATCTGGTATCATAATAACTTAATCAGGTTGTTATGGAGTCAGACTACTTTCCTATCCTACTATTAAGTTTGCAATGTTAAAACAATATTAAAACAACGTGTTTCAACGAATTCTTTAACAATGTGTAACATATTTGGATACCTATTATGAGTAGAATGTTTTTGTTATATTTTCTGGGAAGATATAAAATTTTGGGTGACTTGTTTTGTAAAGAGGGATGGTTGTGAGAAAATACATATAAACTAGTAAAATCACCTAATCATTTAATAACAAATTTCAAGTTATGATTATATCTCGATCTTTAACGGTTGGGAGAAATACCCACTTTTTATACTGGGTTAAATTAAATATTACATATCCACAGTCAATTCAAGTGAATACTCCCCATGAAAAGGTATTTTTATTTGATTGGTTCTGTCAATTGTTTTAACCATGCAATTTATTGAATTCCCAAATCGCACAAGATCATATTACGTAAGGTTATTGTTACTGTAATGGATGATCAGGACAGTATTTATTCTCGCCAGGGCGGATACAGCTTGAAATAATTTAGTTTTTACAGCAACAGAATCCATTTAAATTTAATTTAATTAGGATAATTAATGTTAAGGTACGTTGTAGACATCTATGATTTATCGGATTTTAACATATGTGAACTGATGAATTTCATCATAACCGTGATGCTATGGTGGGAATTTTAGCCACCACACATTTTTGTTAAGGCAACAGTATAATACTTTGTTTATTCATTGATTAGATATTATAATATACAAACTTAAAAAACATCAAAGCTTTTGTATCCGTACTAAAAAGGTATCTAAAAGAGGCCACCTTCCATTATTCCACGATCTGAAATATAGCCTGATTTTTTTTTTATTGTTAAGCATTATTTTTCTGTTATCAAACTTATTATAGTTTCACTATGTGAGGTAGGGATGTCACAAGTGGCTCGAATATCATGCAAAACCGGTGAGTAAACCGAAAACCTCGCGCGTTTAGGTGTGATAGAAGTCGCTGGCCTCTAAACACGAAAATAAGCTCCAAATGATTCTGAGATGACAGTGAGGATTCCTTTGTCTGTTTTATCACCCGGACACTCACGTGTCTTATACTCGTGTCTCATGGTGGAAGCAACCGTGATGGTAGTGCTGCATATTGAGTGTTTTTAGTGTCGCTTGATAATTGCCCAAAAAAGTACTCGAAAATATCAAAAAGTTTCAAGATCTTAATAGCAGGGCTTCTCTTGTTGGTTTGCAATGTTTCATTTAAGAAGCTGGCAGTAATTGGTGCTATGTACTTTTTGTTTATATTAAAAAGCCATTGCCATGAATACAATTTTTACAAGTTTCTTAGTGTATTTAGAAGACCTCTACACGTTCATAAAATTACCAGTTAATGAAATTATCACATAACAGATTTTCTTTGATTAACACATTCACTCCCAGAGCATTTACAAGCTGATTATACTTGTGCTTATTATTACTGCATAGCCCAATACTAGACATGTGCTTGGGAGCTAAAATATTAATCTCGTATACTAATAACCTGAGTAGTGTTAATACCCACACGCTCTGACATGCTGACTGTGCTGTACAATCCAATACCAAAAACTGTGATGCTTGGGAGTTGAAGTGTTAAGGTTGTTTCAACGTTTTAATTTTGAACCCTTCTATTGCCTAATTTTTGACTATTACAACCGCTTAACTATCTTTTTCTTTCTTCTTTATAGGGATAAATATGTTAAAAACCCGATGTATTATTTTTCTACAAAATATCTGGAAAATATCTACAAATATAGTACAAACTAAAGTAGTTTTTACTACGAAAAACCACATTTACCAATAGTATTAATAGAAATGTTTGTATAATATCCGGTCAGAAGGACCCAAAGATATGTTAGATCCGGCTTGGCGGACCGCAATTATTCGAAGGACCAATAAAATGTCTAATATTTAAAAACTCATACTTCGATAGCTGAGCAGGTGGAGCCCATACATTGATTTTCTAAAGAATAATTACTAGTCGAATGGTAAAATAAAAATACGAATGAGATCACAAAACATAATATTAGGAAAAAAGGGGCACACAATTAGAGCAAAATACAAGTGTTAAAATGATTTTCTCCTTCTGTTAAATTGTCCAAAAATGTCCGAATTAGTTGAGGATTGTAAATCTTGGTTGAAAAGAAGATTGTCTTTAGTTGCGAAGGACCATAATAAGAATGATGAAACACTGTTACCTTGCACCGTCCATTGTCTGATACCTCGACACACATGAAGTTGGGTTGATTGTAGTTCGACCTGGGTTGATTCCAAGGAACGTTGCGCTGGTGGAGTCCTTGCTGAGGGATGAAGATTCCACCATGAAGATTCCACCTTCACTTGACACTGTTTTCGGTTCACTCACGAACGTTGCGACAAAGTTACCTTTGGCTCGTTAACCAAATAATGTCCGGCTAGAAGGGACTGTTAACTGCCATAGAACGGCTTGCGGTTCACAAGAGACAAGACAAAGGGGCACGGCCCGAACTTGGTTAAAGCTGGTGTTGACGTACAACCTAGCGAGACGGAGTCTGAAGAAGAACTGGAGAGATGCCTTGGGGAGCTTTTCTTGTCCGCGTCCTGGACGCCTGATTGGTCGGCAGAAGTCACCTCATACCACGTGACGATCGGACCACTATAGATTTGGAATGCAGGTGGGTTTATGTGTGTGTGTGTGTGTGTGTGTACAAAGATAAGTGGAAATAGATGGCTTATAATAAAAATGGTATCGGACAATGGTGGGCAAAGAGCAGTTCTAAATAACATACAATTCTAATTATTAGTAAAAAATATATTAATGCGTAAAATTTGATTAATTGATATGACTAAATATGAAAACCTAACATTTCCCGCCTCCTTGAAAGATTATAAGGTTTCAAGAGAAAAAGAAAAAAAAATCTTGGCTATGGAATAAGATACATATGGTAATAACACACTTAGTCTAAAGTTGATAAAACCAAATATATAAAACATAGTTAACACAAAGTTACAAACAAAACTCTTGAAAACAAAACTGTTTATTTACATTTGTCATTCCATAGGAAGTGGAAAGACCTTGACAACTGGTCTAGTGAGAACACCATTAATTGTTTTTAAGGTGATCACTCTTACTATTCCATCTGCACCAGGATGCGTTTTGATGACACGTCCCATTGGCCAGGTTAAAGGTGGTGACGGAGCTTGGATGAGCACTAGGTCGCCCACTTGTATGTTAGGCTGTGGTGATGTCCACTTGGAGCGCTGCTGCAACGAA
The DNA here is from genome assembly GCF_021130785.1 of Homalodisca vitripennis. Taxonomy (NCBI): domain Eukaryota; kingdom Metazoa; phylum Arthropoda; class Insecta; order Hemiptera; family Cicadellidae; genus Homalodisca; species Homalodisca vitripennis. The sequence continues at coordinate 95,336,745 of NC_060213.1, read as the reverse complement.
TGAAGATATTCTAGATGCCATCGCTCTGATGGAAGGCTTGTACCAAGTGCCAATGGCGTAGTCTGTTGGTCGGAGTGTTGTGGTGGTCAGCTTCCGGTAGAGCGGCAAGCGGAGTCCCAATCAAAAAATGACCTGGAGTCAAGGCTGATAGGTCTGATGGATCAGCGCTGAGTGGAGTTAACGGCCTTGAGTTAAGCATGGCTTCAACCTGAACCGTTAACGTCATGACTTCAGGAAGAGTTAAGATTGTTTCTCCCATTACTCTTCGGAGATGGTGTTTAGCACTTTTTACGTCACTTTCCCAGAGTCCGCCTTGATGAGGGGCAGCTGGAGGATTAAAACGAAAGTCTATGCCCTCTAAACTCGCAAAATGTGAAATTTTGTCCATAGCCGTTGAGGCTTTCACGGTTTCACTTAATATTTTTTTCAAAGATGATTCTGCACCAATGAAGTTAGTTCCGCAGTCTGAATAGATTGTTGAGCACAGACCGCGTCGTGATACAAAACGGGTTAATGCTGCTAAAAAACCTTCGGTGGTTAAATCTGTCACTAACTCAATGTGCACAGCCTTGGTTACCATGCATATAAAAATACACAAATAGACTTTTATTTGTCTAAGAGCTTTAAGATGATGCACTCGCGCACAAATGGGTCCGGCGTAGTCTACTCCTGTAGACTGAAATGGCCTTGAGGGTGTAACCCGACAGGCAGGTAGGTCACCCATTAGTGGTGTTCTATTTCTAGGCTTGTAACGAAAGCACATAGTACATTTGAAAATACGTGAACGTATGGCACTGCGAGCAGAGATGATCCATATCTCTTGTGAGAGAAGAGCCTGAGTCAGCTGTGGTCCGGAATGCAGGTGTATCCGGTGGTAGTAATCGATAATCAAGTTTACTACTGGGTGTTGTTTTGGTAGTAGCACGGGGTGTCGTGACTCATAGTTTAGATGGCTATTTTTTAGCCGGCCGCTTACGCGAATAACATCCGCCTCATCGATGAAAGGCTGCAATTTCCGGATTGCGTTGTTAAACTGCTCATTCTTTTTTAACAACAAATATTCTGAAGAAAAAGCTGTTTGCTGCACAAGCTTAAAGATTTTTTGTTTAGCTGTTTTCAATTCAATAACAGACAATAGTTTTGATTTGTCAGTTGAAGATCCATTTTTACAATTGTTGATGAATCTTAAAATATAGGCCATAATTCTGATCAATTTATTCCAAGAGGAAAATTTGGTGAATATTTCCCAATGTTCAACAATAGAGCTTTGTAATACGCTCAGAGGAGTCTCTTTAGTTTCTCTCTCGATTTCCCTTTTATCTTCAAAGAAGGTGAAATGAGGCCAAGTTTTTCGGTCCAGTTTTAGCCACTGGGGACCTTCGAACCATAGTGTATGGTTTTTCAATTGTGATGCTAATAGGCCACGTGATCCGACGTCACTCGGATTGTCGCTTGATGTGACATAATTCCAAAACCGTGACGGAAATGTGTTCTGAATTTCTGCCACTCTATTTGCTACATATGTTTTCAACTGATACGGTGGTGTTTTTATCCAGTGTAGAGCTACGGTTGAGTCACTCCATAACATGACATGATTGAAAGTAATATTGCTGAATTGTTGAATGCATTAAGTAGCTAATTTTGACAGCAGATGTGCTGCGCAGAGTTCAAGGCGTGGTATTGTGATCTTCTTTAATGGAGATACTCTAGTTTTCGACATGACTTGTCTTATCACTGGGGCCTCATTCATTTGGTTACACTTGATAAAAATGACGGCTGCGACGCCTTTTTCAGACGCGTCACAAAACCCATGAAGTTCTACGCTGCTGGCGGCGTGGAGGGGAAATACGCGATCGATTTTGATGTCACCCAGATGATCCCGTGTGTCGTTCACAAACAATAGCCATTTTTCAGCTAGTTCAGGTGGCAATTGTTCGTCCCATTGGAGCCCTCGTGTCCAAAGGAGCTGCATAAAACTTTTCGCTACCATTATCAGTGGTGATAAGAAGCCGCACGGGTCATACAATCTGGCTATTAAACTTAACACATGTCTCTTAGTTAAGCTACCTCTCTGATGTTTGAAATTGTAGCGAAAGCAATCTTCAACTGGATCCCAATGGAGTCCTAAAATAGAGAACTGCGTAGATTGTGAGTCCTGCAGAAAGCGAGGCGTCTCACGATGAGTAGCAGGTAGTCTGTCCAGAAGTCGGGGTTCGTTCGAAGCCCATTTTCTCAACTCGAATCCTCCCTTCGCCAGTAGCTGGATGAGTTGGTCTTGCAGTTGGATAGCTGATTCTAGTGAAGCACTTCCTGTCACAATGTCATCTATGTAGGTGTGATGCTTCAATGCGTAGGCTGCGTCCGGGAAGGCGTGTCCTTCGTCCTCTGCTAGCCGCGAGAGTGTCTTGATTGCTAAATATGGAGAACTGTTCATCCCATATGTCACTGTTGTTAGCTTAAAAGTAGATATCTCCTGTTCCGGAGTATCTCGCCACAAGATTAACTGAAAGTTTTGATCTTCAGGATGCACTAAGATCTGTCGATACATTTGTTTTATATCACATGAAAACACTATAGCGTGAGAGCGGAAGTTTATTAAAATACTGGAAATGTCTGGTTGTAGTTTCCTTCCAGTTAGTAGCACGTCGTTATAGTAGCACGTCGTAGCAGGACAAACCTGAAGTGGTCTTGTTGCTTGCGTCAAAAACAGTCCTTAGCTTGGTAGTAGAGCTGCTTTCCTTTATTATTCCGTGGTGGGGTAAATAGTAGTGCGGTTCGTCGGCGTGATGTTTATCCAAAAGTGTCATATGACCTGTTGCTTTGTAGTCTTTCATAAAATTCCTGTACAGTTCAGCGAATTGTGGTTGGGTTTGAAACTTCCTTTCTAAGGATACAAAACGTCTTTCTGCGGCTGCTCGAGATGAGCCTAAACAGCTGGGTTCTGTTTTGAACGGTAATCTAACAACATACCGTCCGTCTCCATTTCGCGTATGAGTACTATCAAAAAGTTCATCACACTTTGTTTCTTCAATGCTTTTGTGATTGATGATAGGCGGTTCCTCTTGAACCCAAAATTTTTGTAATGCTGTGTGAAGCGAAATGTCGTGAGTAGACAAAAGTGCAATCGAATAGTTACTAACTGGCTCTGTCGGGGTGACACAAGGAGCTGTTCCCATAAGTATGAAGCCGAACTGAGTGCCGATCAGATGTGGCAGTCCCGGTCCTAAACTATGATTTTCTTGTGTGAAGACAGTGGGTATTATGGTTCCACCCAACAATACATCAATGCCGCAAGGGGTGTCAAAAGTCGGATCCGCTAAGGTGTAATGCTTAACTAGATGCGACAACTCTGGACTTATTTTCGCCCTTGGGAGGTTCACAGATATTTTATCCAAGATGTGGAACTCCTGATCAGGAGCTATGAGCTGACCTGACAAAGTGTTGACTTGAAGAGATAACATGCCACGTGTGTTAGAGGCATGCTGTGATAAACCAGCAATTTGAATGTTTGAATGATAACGTCTTGCTCCTAGCAATGAGGCTGCCTGACACGTTATCAGATTACAAGTACTTCCGGAATCCAGTAATCCGCGGAAAACATGGGACTGTCCATTTTCAGCAGTTAGTTTCACTAAGATGGTACCTAAGAGTACCGTTGACTGTTGTGGCGGATGCACAGGTGGCAGCGTCTTAGTCGTAGACAGCGTGACTGGAGTGGGACTCGTGACGTCAGCTGGAGGAGGTGTTCCCGCTACTCTCGGCTGTGGTATCGATCGATGATGAGTCGTGTTGTGACGTCGCTCCACAGCTGATTGATGACGTGTCGAGTATTGATTGCTTGCTTCACTTCGCTCAGTCGCGCCTGACTGGAGATGTAGCAATGTGTGATGTCGTTTGCTACACCTTTTACAAGTATGCGATGATTGACATTGAGGCAAATTATGATCTCTCAAGCACGAGAAGCATTTTCGTTCTCGTTTTAACAAGTTGAAACCTTTCAGCTGGTGAAAGCTTTAGAAATGTGGGACAAACATGGATTTTGTGATCAGAGTTACCAAAAGCAAAACAACTGCTTTACTATTTATATTGTGAGCTGTTACTAAAAGCGGTGGGTTTGTGTTTGTCTTCAAACCGCGTGACCTTTTGAGATCGCTGATTGAAAGCTTTAACTGGAGCTTTCTTTGCTGACGAGTGGAGGTCTGCATCTTCACTCATGTTACATTCTGTGTTCAGAAACAAGATTATGTCTTTGGACTGTAGGCAAAGTGTGTGTTTCCTCTTCGTTCGAGGACCTAAAAGATTCTAAACGTTTGCGTAAATCTCCATCTAATTTACGAAGTAACAATGCTGAAAGCAAAGGGTTGGCTTGTGTGGTTACGTCACACTCAATGGCCTTCAAAGCCTCACTGTGTTCATGGAAAGTGTTCACGAATGTTCTGAGTCCTCGTACTGACTGACTGCTAACATTCGGGTAAATCTATCAAATGATTTCAAATGTATAGTAAACCAAGCGTCTTGTTGAGTGATAACGCTTGACGTAAGATATTGTACACAATTAGATAATTTTGCTGTACTAATGTTGAAATTCTTGATTAAAGCGAGGGGTTCGCCAGAAAGAATCGAGAGCAAATATTGGAATTTGACTACACTTGTTAAGGCGGTGTTGCGATGCACAGTGCTATCATACAAGTTGATAAAGGATACCCACTTGGGCGGGGTCGCCAGAAGAAGTGGTGCAACTCTAGCCGCGGCAGATTGATATGTGACAGCGTCGCTAGGGGGGTTAGCCGCTCACTGTGTACCGACGGTGTTGACGGCGCTTCCTCAGGAGACATAGCGGACTCTATCAAAACCAGAAATCTGAACGAAAAGATCGTTAATTTCGTCTTGATCCGTAGAGAGTCTTTCCACGGACAATTCTTCGGTCGTTGCAACCTCCACGATCCTAGCTAAATTAGCTTGGAAGTCATTCCGTTTTTTGGAAACTTCGTTCAGATAGCTGTTTAACGTACTTGAACAACATGAGTTAAAGGGATTTCGCTCTTAACTATTTTTTCAACTTCTTTTAGAATTTTGGTAAATCTATTCTTAACTAGCAGCGTCAACCTTTCATAGGTACTGACTTTGATTGGAGCCATGATTGGTTAGTGAATATTTAACTTAAAACATGAAATTACTACAGCAAACTAAATAACCAACTAAATTATAATCAATGACAATTATGAGAAAATTAATTAACCCTTGATTAATGTAACAACATTTCAAATAGAAAATACACAATAAAAATCATCAATCACCTATGATAATTGGTTACATAATATTTCCAGAGGACGTTGTAGTTAAACACTAATACAAGATATTTCAATTTCCTCTCATAATAAAATTCTTACTTAATTATTATGACAATCACAAATGAGATACAATAGTTGGCAAAACAATAAATGTTGCAAGTGTAATGCAATGTAGTGTATAGACAATGGATGTAAGGTATAAGATGTGGTCAATGTTTGTTTACAAACAATGCGTTTAAAATTGTAGTGTGGTATGTAAGAGTAGTGAGGGGATGAGTGTTCAAGATGGCCGCGCGTCGCTTGGGGACGCTAACTTTTGGCGCTACAAATACTAGTCTCTTACACAATGGAAACACAATGTCTTATTTTTCAACACCAAATAAAGTTTATTTCTCCATAGTCTGATGAAAATCCGGGTCGACAGGACCAAAAGAAATGTATAATATCCGGTCAGAAGGACCCAAAGATATGTTAGATCCGGCTTGGCGGACCGCAATTATTGGAAGGACCAATTAAATGTCTAATATTTAAAAACTCATACTTCGATAGCTGAGCAGGTGGAGCCCATACATTTGATTTTCTAAAGAATAATTACTAGTCGAATTGGGAAAATAAAAAATACGAATGAGATCACAAAACATAATATTAGGAAAAAAAGGGGCACACAATTAGAGCAAAATACAAGTGTTAAAATGATTTTCTTCTTCTGTTAAATTGTCCAAAAATGTCCGAATTAGTTGAGGATTTTAAATCTTGGTTGAAAAGAAGATTGTCTTTAGTTGCGAAGGACCATAATAAGAATGATGAAACACTGTTACCTTGCACCGTCCCCATTGTCTGATACCTCGACACACATGAAGTTGGGTTGATTGTAGTTCGACCTGGGTTGATTCCAAGGAACGTTGCGCTGGTGAAGTCCCTTGCTGAGGGATGAAGATTCCACCATGAAGATTCCACCTTCACTTGACACTGTTTTCGGTTCACTCACGAACGTTGCGACAAAGTTACCTTTGGCTCGTTAACCAAATAATGTCCGGCTCGAAGGGACTGTTAACTGCCATAGAACGGCTTGCGGTTCACAAGAGACAAGACAAAGGGGCACGGTCCGAACTTGGTTAAAGCTGGTGTTGACGTACAACCTAGCGAGACGGAGTCTGAAGAAGAACTGGAGAGATGCCTTGGGGAGCTTTTCTTGTCCGCGTCCTGGACGCCTGAATTAGTCGGCAGAAGTCACCTCATACCACGTGACGATCGGACCACTATAGATTTGGAATGCAGGTGGATGTGTGTGTGTGTGTGTACAAAGATAAGTGGAAATAGATGGCTTATAATAAAAATGGTATCGGACAATGGTGGGCAAAGAGCAATTCTAAATAACATACATTTCTAATTATTAGTAAAAAATATATTAATGCGTAAAATGTGATTAATTGATATGACTAAATATGAAAACCTAACAATGTTAATATTAATACATATAAAAGCAATACGAAAAAAACAACTAAAGCAATTTGGTTTTTAGAGAAATTGGAACTTAAGTTGGAATTGTCATCAATCCATGTACAATTACTATGAAACCTACAGTTTTCAATAGTATTAATATAAATGTTGTGTTTTTCTTTTATTAGTGAACTGAATAGCTTCATACTGATTCGATATATATATTTATTTTTGTAATTAATTTAGGCCTTCTTTATACTACAATTCGCAGTCCAATATTAAGCCTAATTGTTATTTCTCAATCCTTAAACGTTTATCTATCTAACGTCACTAATAAACTAAACTAGCTGGTAAACTGAACCCCTCTCTTCTCATCTCGTTAAAATACACCTGCAATCAACTTTGCTCCGAAATGAATTTTGCAATTGCAAGCCTTATTGCTGAGTTATAGGTAAACTGCGAATTTTGATTACTCCGAAGTTCCTGAAGACCTGAAAACAAAGAATCTCCCATCAAGTAAAGAGATTTAATAACTTACAAGTGATACGTATAGGTGTCCAAAAATATGAAATTCTTTTTCATAATTTACGAAATTCACTATCATCGTAGACAGATAGTTGCCCGTGTCTCTATAATATATACTATCGCATTTACAGGTCTTCTAAACACGCTATGAAACGTTTAACATTTATAATCATAGAACTCTTTACTACCTAAACAATTCTATAGAATATATTACCACAAGCTTTTAGTCAATGTTAGCAACAAGCTTTACGTCATTCCTAATGCAATATATTATAGTGTTAAAGATGTTTGGGTAGAGTTAGTGTCCTTGCGGAACAAATGTGGCTGCACATGTTATAGTGGAGTACTCACCGCTGTGCTGGTAGTGTGTTGGGTAAAGTCTTTACAAAAATAATTAACAAGTAAATATAAATGTTACACGAATCTGTGCTGTTGTAATAAACCAGCGGTAACCGCCGACTTAGCCGTCTGCTTATATGGGCAAGCATCCATTATACACATAATAAGCAACGGATTCTAAATTTACTTTCATCAGTAACCAAATAATGTATTTACCAATTTAACAGATCAATTATAATAATGCAATTTCCTACCTTAATTATTATTCAGAGCTAAACCTAATTAAACATTATAATCGCCGTTACTGTCATACTATTGATAACTTGACGTAATTATTTATCTTTCTCCTGTCTACTACTCAAAAACTAAGCTCTAATAATATTGTTTTGCAACACCTACCGTAATTATATTTCCTACGACTTATCAATAACCATATCTTTTAAATTGCACTCCTTATTCAATCAAACAACGCTACTAACGTATAAGCCGCCGCTTCATCTGAGCTATAAGAGCAAGAAAACTACAAGCGGATGTTTATATACCTCACAGGATAAGTAACTAAGGACACACATACAAAACAATATATGTACTCAATCCTAAATACGATTACATTGAACCATAATCTGCGTTCAAACTCATACATCACAAAGTTTCCCCTCCACTCTTAAATCTTATAAACCTATACAGAAAAAAAGTACATATAGTGTAACTTAATCGGGCTAATTTTCAGGATAATTTCTGAGATCTCAATAATCCTAAAATCTCCTAATTTCCTAATTTACTGATTTATTTGTGAGAAAATAAGAAAAGAAATATTCGATAAATAAGACTCTTATTGAACAGATTTAAGTGTTCAAAATATCATTGTACTTATTCTACATATATGCATTAAATTAATTTGTAGTGGCCCATAACCTACATTTTCATTTTTACTATCCGCTTAGATTGTATAAGCTTGTTTTTCTCATTTTAAAATTTTCAACATAATCGGTAAAACAATAACTCTCCTCCAATATATAAAACATATAATTAAAATTATACTATATTTTTATATAGGTTTTATTGTACAGATATTGAGAAGTATTTCTTTCATGTTAATTATTTACGATTTTATTTCTTCACGTAGTGCATAATCCACAAACAATTTAAAATAGTCACCGTAAAATGACAATTAATAATTACTGTTGGATAAAAAATCGTAATAGTACTCGGAACCTTGATGTAATATTAGAGGAAGATCGTTAATTGTAATTTTATAAATTTTAAATGATCGTGAGACATGTTTTTGATCTCATCATCAAATGTTTTATTCGTCTATTAAACTCCAATTTACGAGTTAGTTTGTCAAGTTAGGTTACTCATTAAAAGACCGTAAAACTAAAATAAGTTTGTTGAAAACTCTTATCTACTGATTCTTATATATTTTATATTAAATAAATTATTTATATGAATTCCTTAATAAATTGGTGTTTTGACAAAACAACGAAGATAATACGCTGAAAATTAAGCATTTCCGTTAATTTTATTACGTTTCAATTGTGTTATTATTTCGATGAGATATTTTGAGTATTTCCAAGCAATCAGCTAAATGGTAGTGACATATTTTAGATTCAATGTATGATAGTGAACAATAGAGCTAGGCCAACAGTGATAGGTAACTGGCCCAATTAGAGTTCCTTTTTTAGGCACCTTAGGTACTTAAAACTTCATTTAGGTACTCCATTTAGTAGTGTTTTGGTCAAAATGTATCAGACCTCTCTTTACAACGTCTTTCATCACTGTATTGGATCGTATGACTGTATTTATTACCATATATCATATATAAATAAATAAATAGCATATTAAAAACATCACCAAATTAGTATATTTTTCAAGAATTTAACTTTCTAACCAATGTTTTAACAAAGCATAAACCGGAAACTTACTATGACATAGATACTGTAAGATGAATTATAAAGTTAAGTTTGCGCCACCAACACAAGATAACAAGACAGCAAGTCATGCTGTTAGAAACGTACACGAACTTAGAGGGTAGACTTGACATTGCCTGAGAACAATTTAGTTAAATGTGTCTCGCCAACAAAAGACGACAAGACGAGGTCTGCTACTAGGAACTTGAAATTTCTTGACACTTTCAAGAACTTGAATTGTAGGCATTACTAGCTTTCTGTCAGTTCTTAACAGTTAATTACGTCAGTTAAAGTGGGAGTGGTACCCCTACTAAACGTGGTAAAATTTGCTTTTGGTAGAAGTATATATAGAAGTTGTATTTAAACTAATAAGAAAGTTTCAAGTTACACGTTAAACTAAAGATATCCAATTTTTTCAGCAAGAGTCAAGCGAGCAACACAACAACTCATTATTCAGTATGTCGACTCACAACACGATCGCTTCCGACATGACACACAAGTACACGTGATTTTGCGGGAGAGGAGACTGACAGACGGAGACATACTGTCAACTCAGAATCATATGGAGCCAATTTTACTCTTTAGAGGCCAGCGACTTGGTGTAGGGAAGTTGTACTGTCACATTTACATGCGCGTGGTTATGGTTTACTCACTAGTATCTCATAACATTCTAACCATTTTAACACCACCTTCATATAGTGAAACTATACTAAGGTGTACAACATAAAAACAACATTTAATCTAAAACATGTTCACGCTTTTTGTATCGTGAACTAAGACGACCCTTTAAGCAGCTAGACAAGATAGGAACAAAGATAGGGATTTCTAACTTTACAATGACAGAATTAGGTATGCATAGAGGTCCGTACAGTTCCAGATGATACGTTTGGAAATTATCATATAATCATGGAGAAGACAAGTAATATAATAAACCGAAATGGGGGTTTGTAAGATTTAAAGCAATGATATTGTAATAAATTACTCGTATTTTAAGTTTATATACATTTTTTTTAATATTGAGGCCTACTCAAATTTAGGATCTCTAGTAAAATTAAAATAGCCCACGGTGTCCCTCAGTGTTCTATTCTTGGGCCTATTCTTTTTTTGGTTTACTTCTGTAGACTTAACTCAGTGATCCAGCATGGTGATCTGATTCAGTATGCCGACGACACGACCTTTGCTTCAAAGGAAAAACTACACAAGATTTGGAAATCACATCATTTGTGGAACTGACTTCATGCATTCAGTATTTTACTGACAGGAATTTGAAAACGAACCAATCAAAATCAAATGTCATCAATTTCTGCCTAAGACCAAGGAAATTTGCAAGGCAACCTGCTGTATTTGTGGACGATGTCCTTTTAGAGGAAACTGGATCCACGAAATTCCTGGGGATGTACATTGATCAAGGTCTGACCTGGGACGACCACGTTAACAATATATGTGCTAGAATTACTTCTGGCATATTTGCCTTGCGAAGCCTAGCTAAATACTGTTCCCCTGAAGTCTTAATGACGGCATATTTCGGTCTCATATATCCGCACTTTGCGTATGGCTTGAGACTGTGGGGGGGGGCTGTGCTAAACACAAGATGGAACGCGTTTTCAGGCTTCAAAAAAAGGCAATTAGAATTATTGCAAAGTTGAATTACAGAGAGTCGTGTAGGGACTCTTTTAGGGAGCTAGGTTTGCTGACATTGCCCTGTCTCTATATGTTTCGTGTGATCCTGTACTGTCAATCGAAGTGCACTTTAGTCCGGGGCAGGGACTTTCATCAGTATGAAACTAGAGCCAGGGACAACTTTAGAGTCCATAGTCATAGACTGGTGGTATCTCAGCATTTACCGCATCAGGTTGGCGTCGGCTTAATCAACAAGCTCCCTGAAAGTGTAAAAAATGCAACTAATCAAATCCAATTCAAAACTCGTCTCAAATGCCTGTTGGTGTCAAAAGCATTTTATTCGCTAGAGGAGTTTATGATGAGTCGCTGGGATATCTAAAAATATCTTAAATTACCAAAATTTAAAATCTGGATCCAAAGATAGTGTGAATTAGTGTGAATGAGTGAAATGTAAGTCTGAATGTGTGTGAGTGTGTAGAGTATTTGCTGTTTGAATATATGACGACTGCTATACAATGTTATATATTGTCTAAAAGCAATAAAGAAATGATTTGATTTGATTTAGGACATATTCATTGAATAAAATATTTATTTTGAAATTTTTTTATAAAGTAATTCTATAAAGTGAATAAATTGTCTAGTTTCGTATAAATGTTACTTTTTAATAAATAAACGAACTTTTCTTTCTTCACCAAATGTTTTACGTCGATTTTCTCCATTATTCTGTCCGTAACAGAATAATTACTGGAACTATGGACGTGATGCACATAATAAGCGTTGCGCACTCTAAAAATTCTAAAAAGGGTCGTAAAGAAAAAAAGAATCGGGTATAGATTATATAAAACCCAAAGAGCTTATAACAATATAGCTTTAATATATAAGCGCAAATATAAGCGTTTTAAGTTTTGAATCAGCAAATAATTTAGCGGTACGACATAAACTTTGTTGTAAGATCAGCGTTACACGTTTGCTATTATTTTCCACGATGGAAATAATCGCCGAAGAAAATGCTTATGCTGCTACAATCACCACCGCATTTACTGATCATTAATTATGCATTTACACGCGCCGCGGTAAGACCTGTTCTTAGGTCGGTGGATACAAACGAGATCATTGGAATTATCCGCCTTAAATAACTGCGTTGTACAGCACTTTGTTTCAATCTGGTATTGTATTTTTTATCGAATGGGTAACTAAAACTAACTAAAAATAATTATTCACAGTAGTAGAAAACAAACTGCATTACATTGGACCAATCACATATTTTTGTACAACCGCTCTAACCCTAATAGGGCATTATAATTTTTATAGAGCTATCCTTCTCTATGGCATCCCCTGTTTCAGAAAGTACAGTAAAATAATCACCGTTAGCGGGATACTGAAATTATTGAATAATAATTAAATTTTCATTTAATTTACAATAACACTTTTAAATGTTGTACTTTGTAATAAAATTGAACGTACATTTTTATCGTATTCGTATTTTATCAAAGTAATGAGTATTACGGCCATTTACTATCATCATATTTAAGGAATACTGAGAGTTTCAAGATGTAGTGTATTTCCATGACATAGGAATGGCCACACATAGTCAATTGTGACAACAAAAAAGATTTCCTTTATTTTATTTATAACTCCAGAGGTCCTCAGTGTTACACATTTGTAACATTGGCTCACTAGCCAATCACTCTTGTACTCCATCACGAGCTAGTTGGGAGGTATCAACTAAACGATGAATAGATCAATGCTAGTTATACTTATTGCAGAAAATCGAAGGAGCCCTGGAGGTGCTCAGTGTTGCAAGTGAGCCAGTCTCTCTTGTATCCCAACATAAGAACGTTAGGAGATTACAACAAACGATGAATAGATCAATGCTAGTTACATTTTTTCTCTTAGGACAAGAAGCTTATAAATTGCACTTAGTCCTGTAAGAACCTTTGCGCTGGTTCCGGAGAGTGACAGAATATTCAGTATGGATACATGAGGAAGAATTAGGGCACTAAATCTCAAAGTCATGTCTACCCGGAAGAAGGGGAGGCCAGCTCCGAACCAGCATCTCCAGTCAAAGTAGGCAGGGGGTGGCACACCCTTGTTGAGGCTAACAAGAACCTCTGAGGTTAGGGAACAAACTCCACCAACTCCAACAGTCATCTCCCAAAGTAGACTAGACCTTTCGAATTGCCCATGAACGCCAGAACCTCGACATTTGCGGTTAGTGTTGTACCGCTCCTGGACTCAGATTTAAGTGACACATCGGTTTTTGCTGTGCCCAGTGGTAAAAACCAGCCAGAAGTGATCCCTTCGGGGTATAGTCACACTTACTACAGAAACTTTCTGTAGTAAGAGTGATTAGCATTGATCTATTCATCGTTTTGTTGTTACCTCCAAACTTGCTCATGATTGGGTACAAGAGTGACTGGCTCACTTACAACAAGAAGAACCACCAGAGCTCCTTCAACTTTCAGTCACACTTACGACAGCACGTTTTATTAGGTAAGCCAACAATAATCTTGTGTACCGTAAATAATAGTGAGTATTATTATAAGAGATATCGTATTTTTCAACCAAATACTCTCACTTTCCTGTAGAATAGTAGGCCTATTCCGTAGTCAGCCTCTAGAACTAAAATCATAGCAACAGCAATGACCTATTTTAGAAAAGATATTATTAATATTGTCAGCTGAATAAATAGAACTATATTTTAAGTATAGTCGTAAAGGTCGTATGTAGAATCACGTTTTAAGTAAACTTAGCGGTAATAGACTGCCTCTCAAAAGTATAAAATCCTCATAAAGTAGTGTTATACTCGTACCTTTTTAACAAATAATGACGGTAAATGTCCAAAATTATATCCAACGCTGTTCTTTAAATCATCCATCGTGAATGACAAAATTCGATAAAAGGAGCAAGAATTAGTTTTACATATAAATTTTAGATCACCAAAAATTGTGTACTTCTATGAATAACAATTTATTTATATTTTGATCGTGTAAAGTGAGAGCATAAAGAAGTAATAACAATTGTTATTTCGTGGTAACATTTTAAATCTAATAATTTAATATAAAAAATACAGTGTTTAAAATATTAATGTTAGTAGGTTTAATATTTTTTTTCAAGTGTACTCATACACAGATTATAAGCTTATAGCACATCGGGTTATATTACAAATTTATGGTAATACGAATTGTTGTTTAATCGATACGCTAATCTCGCTTTGATTCAGGAGCTAATAAAGAGGGATAACATAGCGTGGTACAGTCACTGCCGGCTACAACTGTTTGCATAATTGATGACACCGTTTAGCCTCAAGATCTGTTTTATTACTGGACTAGCACATACCAGCGGCTTCGCCCGCAACTTCTACGCAACATTCTGTGTATTTTATTGAATAGCTCCCACGATTCAAAGTTCATAGCTTTCTTAGTAAAAGCACTGGTGATCTAAAACGGTAGGGTCCTATGATATTTTAAGATTTGAATTAGTTATACGTATATCACGCATCATAGTATAATATGTACATCATAAATGTAAATAAATTGAAAGTCGTCAATCAATTAATTAAATATAGTAGTGCTGTTATAATACAGTGTTTATAAAGAACAGTTGATCACATTTAACATTCTTTCAATTCGTATTACACAACTTTGGAGACTATGATTTGCCGCTTAAGAGATCAGTGGGGCGTTGCCCTGAGGAATTTCTCGAAATACCACTTAAGGATAAGAATAAGCCTATATTTATCTTAGGGACCATAAGAATGTAACATAACGTTTCAGTACAATCGGTTGAATAGCCTGTAGGTGAAAGCAAAATAAACAAACAAAGACACTTTCGTATCTATAATATTATTAGGATTTTTAATCCTAATAACACCTTTTTCTTTAGTAGTGCACCTTTTTTGCACTACTATCTATAAACTATTTAAATATTTTTACCAAGAAGTTATTATATGATGCATGGGTTTTTCAGCACCTTATTGATAACTCATTATTGAAAAAAATTAATAGTTCTGTTATTTTGGGAGTACCTGTTTCAGAGCAACTCAAGTTAATCATATCATGAATATTAGGTACTAATTAATTTAAATATATTTAATTTTAAAAACAAATTTTACTGTGATTGTATAAATATTATGTTTTAGTTAAGACTGCTGTTTAATACGTTCTATAAATAAATATATACAATTTATGTAGCAGTTTAAAGTAGACTAAGAAGCTAAAATTCGGGTTTAAAAACTGGAAATTAAAAACACATATGTCCCGTTGCATTGTCTCAGTAACCACTTGTACAGTATTGTCTGTATTTCTCTTTGCTCCACTTTGCTTATAAGGGAATAATATATGTACTGGAATAGTACCAAAATAACTATGATACTCATAAACTTTTATACACTTATAAACTAATATAAACGTTTAATTTATATAAGATAGTTTTTACCTTCCATTTTACTCTCGTAGTTAGGTACTCGTAGATTTCATTATTTCAAAATTTCAACAGTTGAATTGTTATAAATTATAATAATTCAACTTATATAGTTGAAATAAATTATTTAGTTATAAATTTGCGTCTGTATGACTTCTTTACAATAATCAAATAGTAAGAAAGTGTCGTAAATAAACTGTATTGCAAAAGCAACCATGGTAATTAACTATGTATTTGTAATGATTTTAAATCAAAAGTTAAATGCTAACGTATAAAAATATATATTAAAAGTTATTATTTATATCATAATTAGGATAAATCACTTATAGTAAATAAATAAATATATGCCTTATAGAATTTACTTAAATATTATTTTATAACATTAATATAGTATAAATTAAACAATAATAATTTGACCGTTTAAATCTGTACTGAAGTAAAAGCTTTTGTCCTTACAGGTTTGTGAAACAACTGTAGTAATATTGTATTACTATGAGAAGGATGCATTTTACTTCTCATCAGTTCCAATATATCACATGTTATTTCAATGGTTACCCTTATTCATTTGGCACGGTATCTTTTGTTCAGTAACCTTAAACCATACACATCAGAATAGATAGTTTACATTTTTTATATCTTTATATCTAAATCTTATAAGTGAATTATAATAACAATATTTAAAAATACGAAATTCGCATTGTTTTAATACGACCAATAACAATATATCAAGGCAGTAATACATGGTTTTTCTATTTAGGTCGGAAACTGCGCAAGTAATTAAAAAAATTCTACAAGTACAATACATAACTTTAGACTTTGGCTGCTACTTATAATCTAATCGTATGATGTAGTTTATGGAATAAGGAAATGTTTTACATTCTATTATAACCTTTGCGGTTTCCCTTTCAAAGGGTTTAGGGGAGAATGTTTGTCGTAATCCGCCGTAAGAACCTTTCCGAAAATAAACCCTTCTAGCTCAAATTCCCACAGCTCAAACAATCCTCTTGTCTCTTGAATGTAGTTATTGAGCATTTGTGTAATGGTTGCGTTAACTTGTGTTAATGGGTGTCCATTGGGAGTAGCCTAATATGTGGTTATTAAACTATATAGTTGGTTAAATTAGGAGATATAAGCGTGTACAAATATATTTTGAAAGTATAAATTTGGAGGTTTCAGTTATTATAATATATTATTACATATATTATATAATGTAAGCATAAGATCTTTCGCCTACATTCCTCTCCCAAAAACACACACACCTTCAATGATTCTACTATTACAAATAAAGCTGTTAAAATGTTAACATTGTTGTTACGGAGCAAAAACCAAGATGTCCACCAACTCAATTGGTTAGTAATACGAACTAGTGTTGTTCCACACTAACAGCTATGTTAAACTTCTTATGAACTGAGCAGCAGTTATTATAAATAATTCTATGTATGTATATTTTGAATAAATATAGGTACATTAAATTTAAAATATCTTATCGGTCCTGCTAACTCATTTATAATTTTACAATCATATGGTATATAAACACCTGTAATAAAATAATAGTTTTAGTTAAATGTAAATAATGAATGCCTTAATAAATATCAAATAACACACATCGAGTAAATTTTTAACATAGTACAGAAAACTGCAAGAATGTTGTTTTGTTTCTGGTACATGTATTTAAGTATAAACTAATCCTGATAACTTTCACTCAAGCCATCCACTATTAATTTAAGACATTTTTCTTCATATTAATTTTTATAATGACAATGTCTATATATTTTGATAAAAATCGATTTCATGTTTTGGAAATAATTTGAGAAATAAAAACGCGACAAATAGTAAGGAAGTGTAGTTTTCAATTAGTGAGTATTTTTGTACGGTATAGGTCAGAACATACATAATAGGTTTGTACCTATTGGTCAGAATTTACCAAATTATTTTATTGCTAGTTTAAATATAATAAAAATACATTTACTTATAGATTAAATAAAATTCCAAAATTATTGGTTGAAAATGATGATGACATATTCAAAATATAGGTGTAGAAATATATTTTTAAAATACCAATAATAATCCCATAATCTACAAAACAAAATATATTACAAATGATAAAAGGTTCTTTTAATATTACATCTGTAAGCTATAATTGTATACATAAACTAATATGAATGAATATTCATAATATATATTTACCGTAGAATCCATTATTCACAGACCAGTCTGTGAACAATAGGTCAGTAAACTTGCGCATTAGATCTTATAAACTGTATATTCGAACAAGAGATGCCGGTTAAACCTCGTTCATTATAACTTCTAATGGGGTTTTATGGGTTTTATAATATTTATAAATTGATTGGCTAAACGTAATGTAATTTAATTTATGAGTAGACGTTTCCTCTCTTTCACTCTTTAGTCGCAATAGTAAATTAATAATTATTTAAAGTCACTGTTTAACATAAATATACCAACACAAATGTAACTTCCCCATATATGAAGAATTTATGGGAAAGTTACTATTGTAACTTCCCCACAAACACAACACATACAACACATTAGTATTTACATTGCAGGGAACGGTAATTACAAGAAATGACGAACTCGTCTTAACTTCATATTATCTGTCGAACACCGTCTCTCGAAGTCTTAACCAAGAACAAGTGTAATATAAGAAGTACTTGGGTCTTAACAGGGTTTAGATTACTTCATTTAATGTACTTTATCGCCTCTTGAACCTATATAAGGGTGACTGTTGGCGCTAACATCCACTTAAGGGATCTAAAAATACTTGTACGATACTTGCTTTGCGGAGAACAAAGGGAAGTGCGTAACATTGACTAGAGCAAATGGAGGTTTGTGTACACCTATATTGATCTATTCGATGGTCTGTTTTAACGTTTATCAAGAAAATGTTCTTAATGAAGTCAATTTTAATGGTAATTTATTCTGTTCTATCGAATGCTAGCTCTGTTCACAAAGCAACTCTTAATGTATAAAAGGCAGAACATAGATGATTTAATTGTTATTATTAAAGAAAAATTTTAATTTTACAATACTGTTACAGTATAAATTGGTGTTTATTTAACGCCGATTACAATTAACGTTTAATAAGAAAATACAACAGCATTGGTGAGTTTTATTTTTGACTATATACTCGTCCATTCAGTACAATGGAGGAGATGAAGTACCATAGTACCATTATTCAGGAGAGAATAAAAACATTGATCATTTGGATAGCATATTTTCATACATATTAGGAAAAATATATTTTTACAAAACGACAAATCGAGTATATGTTATGAAAGCCGTCATCCAACCTGGACCTGAAGAGAGATGCCTTTGTATAAATGTATTCATACAAAAGCATTTTCCTTCTCATAACATCCTTTCCTCCGTTACTGATATTATTTTAGGATGCTGGACATTGAGAGACTCCTAGCATCAAATACCTCAAGTATAACGTACAAAACTTATAAAATGGTTAACTAATTTTGCTTCTACTTACAACTTTAAACATATTCTTCAATTACCTCTTAAACACCAAATAAAAGCGATTGCGATTTTTAAAATGAAATTAAATAAAGAACTGATAATTTACAATCTTAAGGTGAAATGAATCTGGAAAATACGTGAAGTAAATATATGTTTCACTTAACTGATTATCTTATCTGTCTTTACAAAACGAACAGTTGTTACAGCAGAGAAGTTTGTTGTTTTCCCATGGGCATCAAATGAGTCGAACAACGCAGAGTACAGCTTTGTCAGTGAGCTTGAACTGCTCTTAATTAAACTTACATTTCCTTTAGGAAATTGCTTCTAGTAATCCAATAGATTACTAACTCTAAAGCTATGTAGTGTGGTATAAATATTCATGATATTATAGTCAGTTTAGCTTTTGGATTCCACTCCTAAATATTTCTGGCTGCTTCGATATGAGTACTATGTGAATTATGACATTGAGGCATTAAGAATATATGAATGTATATATATATATATATATATATATATATATAAAACATACAACTTTATTTGTTATGGGTAGAGAACAGCGTTTAGCTCTGCGACGTTTCCAATAAGAATAAATAAGAAATAAGATCAATAAGAATAAATTATACCAAATATGATACGGGTTTATAATTTAGACTCCAGAACCAACCAATCAGATCAATTGATATATTTCTAGTGTTTGAGAAGACCATTGTAAAGTAATTAAACTGGAACGGTATTGATTTTCAACCCTTTAAGTATATTAATTCTTATTACTAGTTGTTTATATGTTTTGCGGATATTGTATGCCAAGAACGTTAATTCCACGAAACTTTGGTCGTGCAGAAGAAATGTGTTTTCCAATATTTTATCGGAGAGTTATGCACTAGTAATAGTTATGGTCGTGTGAACAAATTTCCTACGAATTATGAGAAAGAGGAATTATAAAGGTTTACCACATGCAGGTTTCACATGAGAAGGAACAACAAAAGACAGAGGTTGGTGAACAAGGAAGCTGATGGAGACATTCGTATGTGGGCGGTGCGGGGACGGTGATAGTGTACCTCAATACTTCAGTTAGTTCAGGACCTTAGAATACCCATAAAGGAAATCTGATCATGATAATTCCAACGAATTCTTCTTTTCCTGTAAAAATTTGAAAAGAAAGAACTTGGCTAGTTACCACCTACTCTCACCGCACTCAGCTGGCCATAAGTTCTTTGATTGGCAGGTTTGGATTATAGTTTCTACATCTGTGGATAATGTCCAGAAACTAAGAAAATAAAAATAAAACTAATATTGCATAGGTAAAACATATGTCTGCAGTATAAATAGCGGCCGCTATCACAATCGATTCATCGATGCTCATTATTATTTAATCATCGATATTTATGAGTAATGAATCCTCGATACAACAACTGTAACCAAATTACGTTGTAGGTATTTCAAATAATATATATATATATATATATATATATATATATATATATATATATATATATATATATATATTATTGCACTATACCGCATGCGCCCATGGATTGTTTATAACGTATTAGTGTTAGTAACAGGGTTATTTAGTAGTGACCTATTACCGTAATATCCTATCACTTATAGGAAAATGTTTTAGATTCGATAGATCTTATTTTACTTTTAAATTAATAGTCGAAGTTACTTTCGTGGTCACCGGTTATTATACTGCAGGAGAAAAGTACTCTGACAAATTAGGAGTAGTTAGTATCCTTTCGAAATGATATGGAAAGACGTTCTTAGAAAAAACAATGCCCGCCAGCGGTTTATAATGTGTCACAACTCCAATCCTCAGAGCTCTACTACGAAATCCAACTATCCATAAGTTTACTCTAAATCACTCAATAGTAGCCTATGCCAAAGAATTGGTAGAGAAAGAGGCAACTATAAAAACTTGTTGTATGGTTTGTATGTAAAAGTTTGTTGAAATGGATCTGAAATTTGTAAATTTATAAATCACAATAAGTATCAGGGATTGAAGACTGGACACTTGTTTTCGTATAAACCATTTAAAAAAAATTTCTTTCTTAATGTATCCTTTGCAATTTGTACAAAGTTCCCTTAAGAACAACCCAGACAGAGGTATCTATCTGCATTCTATTATAAGCCATGTAAACAGTTTTATAACAATTTCAAATACTAGGGTCTAACTCCTATCTAACGTTCTTAACCAAGATTTTCTCCTCGTTCGAATTTTTCAACATTTTTACCCTCATATTCTCGGAACACATTTTAAGCACTCAACATGCTCCAATAATATTTTTATAGCTTCACGAGTACTCTTACATAATGATCTAAACTCCCCGTTTTACAAAGTTAAGTATATAAATGAAAAATTCTTTATTCATAAACAAATCAAATACCAAGGATTTACTTGCTATTATTCATACTGATTATACTGTAAAATACTGTAATTTCAAGATAACGAAACCTCACTGACACTCACATTTTACTGGTTAAACCCTTTCGCTCATGGCGTTTAGCATGTAACTGCTAAGCGAAAAGCACTGGAACCTTAACAAGGGCTCGTTCTGCTTCAATGTGCTTTATCGCGTATGTAAGGGCGACTGTTGGTACTAACATCCACTTACAGGCTTTGAGAGAAGTTTAGGCGATATTTACTCCTAAATTCACGAGACGATGTAATATTCACTTCAACAAAGCGAGGTTTGTGTACTTCCCTCTCGTTCCATTCAACGGCCAGATATAACGTTTCGTAAGACTTGGTTTTATAAAATAATTTACTTCATTTATCTGTGTTCCTTCAATGAGATGTATTTGACAAAACCCAATAGTATGAGTTGTAAGTGTATAAGGACACTAAATTTATAACATTTTTATATGAGTTATCGAATCATTTCCCTCAAGATGCTCGTATTATTACATATCTGTCTATATGTGTGTCCGAACAATATTTCTAAGATGGACTGATTACAGACTTTAAATTTTGCATGAACTTTCATTTCTCTATAGGCAAAATGGAGTTCTATGCTAGTGTTCTATGCACGCTACTCAATGGGATATAGCTAAACGCTAGCGAACGTGTTTGCATTGTTCTATGTGTAACCATGACGACAACGAGAAAAGTCCAGGATAAATAAATAACTGAGTAAGCAAACTGAGTCCAATAGTGTAACATTTTAACATGTGGCATTGTAACATGTAGCCAAAATTTTAGAATAAAATGAGCATTAGACATAAACAATTATGAATGCATCCTCAGTGACGCCTGTTACGCGGCACGTGGCGTGACGTAATTTTTGAAAAATAGAAAAGATAAAGATATAATAGTTTGTAGGGGTTATCACTGTGTATGTTATTCATTAGTAAATTTGGAGCTAATATTTGTTTTAGGTGTATATATATATAAGAATGTATGTAAGTATATATATATATATAATATTTAGATATACTCTTCAAGAACTCTCAGCTAGAACTGACCTGAGGCAGAAGCCTGGTAGCGATAATACAGTCCCACCTCAACAATGTTAACACCTCATGTAGGTTCATTATCTACCTAGTGACCATAGGTTTAATTGTTCTGCTTTTCTACAAATAACGTAGCAGTGGTGGAAAGGATTGATCCAATGTAAATGTAGTAATGTAAATGTGTAACGTTAAAGTTCTTTCTTATAGTTTGATTTATTACTCCGCCTGTTTCTATTTTAAATCCTCCGTTTTCAATTGTTTTTATACATTCTTTTCCCTCTAATTTAAGACTTTTCACACTGTAACTATTGTAGGTGATAATACTTAAAAATTATTTATAACACTTTGATAGGACATTAGTTTTACGGGAAGTGAAACACTGACTGACTTACTTAAAAACAAATAGTTCTAGTGACCAAATGTTTTCTTTCTTAAAATAAGAAAGCGTCTTAAATAATCTTCCAGATAAACTAATTTCGTTTACGTTAATTCCACTGCATGCTGATGATCACAAAGGCTGGTAAAAGTGATACTTACGGACTTAGGTCACGAAATTTGGTTTCGTGGCTAAGACAGGCCAATCTGTCTAACGGATACAACCCCACTTGTACTGGAAGTGTGTGTTTAACTCAGCCATGTAAGACAGGAGTGTTCGTCGTAATGAATATTTTTATCGTACTATCCTATATTGTAATCTCTACAAAAATATAAAGTAATAAATATCGGATGTTTAATGATTTAGGGAATAATAATAGAGTAAAGATATTTAAGTGAGCAATACTAACATTGTTACATTCGTCAATGGTTTGATATTTAAATTTACAGTCTAAAACGCGTGATTAGAAACTGAACATTTTGATATGGAGTAAATAAATCTAACTTAAGATGGTAATTTTTTCATTAAACAATTCCAGCGCCAAGGAGAGGAAGTCGAGTAGAAACATTCAGTTGTTCTTGGCGCTCAAGAATGTTGATTGTGGAGTTTTATAAGAAAAAATTATACCTAGTTGTAAAACCTATACGGCTTTGCCAAAACATAGAATTTCGTTTATTTGAACCAGACTACTATTTATAGTTAATATCGAAGTTAATGTTATTATCCATTAGGCGAAAATCTAAGGGAAGTGAGAGATCCGGGTTTGAGTCTTGACAGAACAAGTAATTTCTATGACTCAGAACGATTTTGTGATTCATAAAGTATTAAAAAATATAACAGTAATTTAGCTATTATTAATATACGTCATATAGCGTTGTTTTAAACAAGATAAAACCGTTATAAGGCTAAAGCTCAGTCTGTGGATAAATTAAAAAGTAAAAATAATAAAAACATTATACATTTAATCTAAGTATCATATCAATAATAAATAAGTAGTGTTTAAAAACAACACTTTTATTTAATTAGTCTTCAGATTTCCTGGACATAACTTTTTATGTATTCGGTAAATTTTATGTTAGATTAATACAATTTACAAATTAGAAAGTTATTATTATCTGTTTAAATTCATTTCGTACTAAAATCATTTTACCTGCACCATTCTGAAATACTTTAGCATAAACTCACAATTACCCACTGGAAGAACAATAAAAAGCCAATTTAATATCAGCAATTTTAAATATTCAGAATATAATCTTTAGTCACTTAATGAATATGAAATGAATGTCAATTATATAATGTAGAACCTTTATACTATTTATCCTAAAATATTAAGTTTATGGATATTATAATGGTTATAATAAGGCGATGATGTTTACTTCTATGTTCTTAATTTGTTTACAGAACAAAGAGCGTTTAACCACTTGTTTTTTGTTGTAGCAACAATTGCTCATAGTACTGACTTACAATTCTAGATGTTCTTAAACTACGCTGATATCCATGGAATATAAAACCGATAGAAATGATATCAGAACACGTATTTGTACATTTATTTGATAAGATTCAATTTTCAATTCCTAAACTTAGCAGGACCAAGGTACATTCACAGGTTTCAAAAGCCGTACTAGTGACATTAGAGGCCATAGGTTTCGTTAGATTGTACATTTATCTCAGCCACAAAAACGTATCAGACATAAGAACATTTCTACTTTGTTTAACTTTGTGTTATTCTCTAACGTCAATCTGTATTAACGTGTGGACATTATTAACAAAAGAAAGTTCAAGTGATCTCTGCATAGAAGACATAACAGATTTTGACGAATCACTAGGTTCTGATCTGAGTTATGATGAAGATATTTTCTTTTTGATATTTCCTCTTGTATTGACTCTGTCTTTGATCTCATTCTCATGTCTGATTAAATACGCAAAATCCTTGCATTTTGTCGATGTCTTTATCAATATCATCACATGTTATCGAGTATCGGCCTTGATACACATGCTCTCTAAGAGGGTAGAGCTCATCACAGTTCGAACAGAGGAACATATTGACCCACTCAGGTTGGTTCTACAACTGAGGAAACTGTTCGAGTACAACAAGAAACTCAACCGGAACTACTCACTTCGTGTCGCCAACTCACTTGGCGTTGGGATGTTGCTTTTCCTGCAGTCGATCTCTGCCTATTGGCAAGTGTATGGCCTTCATTATGTCGTAGACTGTTATGAGTACCATGCTCCCATAGCTACGGTCTTCGCACAAGGCTTCATCTGGTACGAGCTACTGAGCATCGCTTGTTCAGCGACTAGACTGAACAGTTCGGTAAGTAGTAAGTATTACTCTAGGGAAGTTATAGCATGACCGGTGGGATGCGCGTGAGGAGTGGAGGAGTTGAGCGCGTGGGGGCACAATCTAAAGTAGGGGAGTGAATACGGTGCTACTAACCCTACTGAGAGTTTTCGGCTCCCGGCTCAAAGTGGTGGCGGGAGCCGAATATTGTAGTGTTTGCCAACATTTCTAGACCCTTATGTTCTTACCACGGTGGTCTTTTATGATGAGCAATTTAGTATAGGAGACCTTGAGAATATTTGAACATTTCTAGACTCTTTTGAAGTTACAGCGACGGACTTTTATGATGGGGAATTCAATACAGGATATCTTAGAAATATTGGGACCGGATGTACGTGATCTTAACAATGACTATGTTCTGCCGAAATTGTGTTCATAGCTCACCCTTTTTAATGAGTTCGCAGTAGAGATACCTGGTGGTAAGAAAGGGTTCTCATAAATTGGGAAAGGGTAGGAATTTATATTATTCTTGATCTCCAACGACGACAACAGTTCATAATTGTAATTTTTACGTTTTGTTAGCCATTAAAATTCAATTTATCATATACTAACCGTTTAAGCTTCAGGATTTACGATAGTAGATACAATTATACACTACAAAATTTTCAACTGACATAGCCTAGCTGCTAAATTAAAAATTAATATAAAACTGGTTAAACTAATTTGTCAATATACGCAGTAGAATAAGAAAAAACTCAGTTTTATCTACCAACTTGTATTAAGTTAATTTAATGATGTATACTTAAAATAACAATAACGCCAACGATCCACACGCAATAGTTAACATAACAAAACCCCGTTGTCGATGAAAATTATTTATTGTTCTTCGAACTACACCCAAATCAAAATTGTCCAGATTACTTTTAGTATGTTTGCGTATTCTTACTTTGTTGGGCGTACTAAAAGAATTGCCAATTGGACTTATTTTTTTCCTCCTTCAAAATTCGCCTCCGCGTACTTTCAGAAATTCCAGTTGCCTCTACGGCACGCTGCTGAACTTTCTTCAAATTTATAAGTGTGTAGGTTTCTGCTTCCCGTTTCATAAAATGGGAAGCACTTCTCTTGCTTGGCCGTGTATAACCTTTCTACCTCCAATTTTACTTTTTACATCATGATCCATCTCAAACTCTTTACTTAAAACGTAATGAGCACAACGCAATTAATTCACAAATTGTATTACAACTCGTGAATTGGCACAAGCGAATGTTTTTTGGGCGGCACGTATAGAAGACTGGAGACCGAAGTTCACAAGGCTAAATACGGCAACATACTGAGCCGCTCCACCCCCCACCTCTTTAGTTCCGTCTTTGCCTACGGCGCATCTCGAAGTCACCGGTCATGCTATAAATTCTCTACTATACCTTACACACAACACAGACTGAACAGTTCGGTAAGTAGTAAATATTACCTTACACACAATACAGACTGAAGAGTTCGGTAAGTAGTTAATATCACCTTACACACAACACAGACTGAACAGTTCGGTAAGTAGTAAGTATTACCTCACACTCAACACAGACTGAACAGTTCGGTAAGTAGTAAATATCACCTTACACACAACACAGACTGAACAGTTCGGTAAGTAGTAAGTATCACCTTACACACAACACAGACTGAACAGTTCGGTAAGTAGTAAGTATTACCTTACACACAACACGGACTAAACCCTTAAGTAAGTAGTAAATATTACATTAGTATTGATATAAATAATGAATCTTCATTTCTATATTTGAGTTCGATGTGTATATCAACTCCATGGGATTTGGCTGAGCGTTACGAGACACATTTACATAGGTCTTAGGGGTCATAATCATTATGGAAATGATAAATTTCTAGAATAAATACTTTTGTAAAGAAATTGAGTACAACTGAGCATTAATAAAGGTACTGTAGCCACACTACCTACAAGATAACTTGAGAAAGACTTCTATAGTAGACTTAAAATTGTGCATGAAACTTTTCAAAATATAAATATTAGTTATGTTATGATGCACGACCAATGGGATTTGTTCTAATGTAATTAAAGTGATTCAAAAGTTCGTCATAACTTATCTGCCCGAAGGATGTACAATTTTATATTCTTAATGATTTTCTGAGTACCGTCTGTCTGTCCGTCAGAAAGTTTAAAAATGTAATAGGATGTAGGATTTAAATTTTACTGCAAACTTAGCGAAGCCTTTTTACGCGACAAGTGAATGGGCGTACTCTTTTCTTGCTGGTATTAGAGAATAAGTTACAAAATAGTTAAGTGTGTGTTTTAACTAACTTATGTAAAAAAACATTCGGCTTGTATCATAATAGTTTTAATGATATAGTTCTAATCATGGGCACAATATTTTGAGCCAATCCTTTTTACTCATGGTTTAGTCTCTAATTTTCTATATGATTAATGATTTGTTTTTTTGTTAGGTCCAATCGTTGATCGTGGAGATTGATCGCAAGATGTCGATGGACGGATACCAGTTACAGTACAGAAAACAGGTTAAATGAAGTTCTATTCTGGTTTATTTGTTTATTTCCTTCCAAAGGTCAAAGACCACTTTATAACTATAAACATACTGTAAGGTAGCTAATTACCACAGTGCTTAACATGACAGGGACAAGCCAAACATGCAATTGGACTTTCAAGTTCAAGTTCAAAAAACGTTTATTTTCTTGAAATATAGAAAGACATACATATTCCATGAGTTCTGTTGTACTCGCGCGGAATAATTTTTATACTAAAACATACTTAAGAAATAATCAGTTGGCATGTGATTTATGCTATGTAATGAAATGAAATGAAATATGCCTTTATAATGAGCAATTACAAATAGCATAGTACAACTATGAAAAAGCCAATATTACCAATGTTTTTCAATTTTAAATTTAAATATAATATGAAATAAAATAACAATGACAACTAATAAGAAATTTAAATACACGAATTATTGAGTAAATAAATAAGTATATATATATATATATATATATATATATATATATATGTATATTATATATAAATAACAAGAAAATATAAATATATGTAACAAGAAAATATAAATAGAAATAACAAGAAAAAAATGACTTAAAATTCGGGAAATTCCAGCAGACAATATGGCTAGATACCAGTCTGGGCACACAAACCCGAACACACGTTATCCAATCCCAATTACTCGAGTACAAATAACAGCGGAACATAATGAAAGCAACAACAACAAAAAATACCTAAATAACGACAACAAAACAGCTGAATTAAACAACAAGTAAGAACAATTTAACATAAAAAAACACATTAGCAACATTATAGTTGTTACCGTAACAGCTATGAAATGTACTGTATCAAGCAATACTAGAATGGAACAACAAGAAATAGAATATACATACAAACAATAACTAAAATAGAATATACAAACAATAACTAAAATAGATTATATAAACAATAACAACAATATAAAATAAATATAAACAATAACAAACATGTGAAGCAAAAGGTACTATTACAAACAGGAAATAAGAAATATAACAATACTTATACTTATAAATTAAATTCCTACTTAATGTATATACATTAATGCCATCATTAACAAATTCCTTTGCTTTCATTTTAAATTTCGGTTTACTGTCATAGGTGACACTATTCCCAAACTTCCTTATCATTCCATTGTAAATCTCCTTCCCCTTATAACAGAACTGTCTACGACTTATATCTTTAAAAAAAATTATCAAGTTTTAAAGTAAACGTATTTGCAGCTCTCGTCCTTACAGTGAATTCTTTAATCTCGTAGGTACTCTGAAACTTATGAACATGCATTAAACATGACAATGTATATAGTTTTTCAAATGTTAAAATATTAGTTTGTAAAATTAAGTAAGTTAATCTTTCAGTTTTTTAGTAAAGTATATTGTTCTAAGAGCAAGTCTCTGAGTCATTACAAGAGGCTGAAAAACAGTAAAATACGTACCTCCAAAATGTATAATACCAAATCTTAACGTACTCTCAACCCATGATAAATACAGCTGTCTCAGATGTTCACTCTTCAAGAAATTTCTGATGAAGTAAAGAGAATAGTTGATTTTTGTTAGCTTTGACGTCAAATATTTCACATGTTGGTGTCATTTCAACTTATCATCAATATACAAGCCCAAGTATTTAACTGAATCTACAATTTCAAGAACATTTATATAAACACTGATGTCCGTGACACATTAAGTCAAATTCATTCCTCAAGTTTTCCTTAGGTATATCAGTGTCGAAAAATATAACGCATTTAGATTTGGAGTTATTGATTAATAATTTGTTACTAATAAGCCATTGGGAAATTTGTTTATTGTCTTCATTTATTTTAATTTTTTGAGAATAAGGATTTGAGGCTGAACATACCAAGGTAGTATCATCTGCATAAGCAATTATTTCTGAATTTAACTTCATTTCCAATAAGTCATTTATGTACAGGTTAAACAATAATAGTCCCAAAACACCCCCCCCTGTGCCACCCCATTATTAAGCTCCATTAATTCACTGTATTAATGCCGAATCTTCACACATTACTTCCTCCCAGCACAAAAAGATCTTAATAAAGTTAAAGCTGGTCCCCTTATTCCATATTTTTTAGTTTATTTAACAATATTTCAATATCAACCACATCAAAAGCCTTCTGAAAATCCAGATATAAAGCTAGAGTTACATTTTTTTTTTCAATTAATGACACAATGGTATAGACATGGCGCTCCACAGCTAGATCAGTTCCCTTATTTGGTAAAAATCCATACTGGTTCTTTGAAAATATATTATTATTTAAGAGGAATTGTAATAATTTATTTTTTATAAGCATCTCAAAAAGCTTAGCCATTGCATGTATTAGAGTGATGGGACGATACGACATTACAAGTTTGCTATATCCGGCTTTAAAAATCGGTACCACTACACCTACTTTTAAACTGTTTTCCTTGTTTCAACGACTTATTGAATATGCTGTATAGCAGTGGAATAAAAACATTGCTATTTTTCTTAATATTAATAATACTAATATTGTCCAAACCACAACTTGTTTTTTGCGTTAATAAGAACCGTACTAATATCTGATTGACTTACATTAAAATTATTTAGAACATTATCAAACTTAAAATCCAACTCATTGTCTAAAAACAAGTCCTTACCGAAAGCTTGATATTTTAGTTCGCCCACAACATTTGCAAAGTATTCATTAAAATAATTTGCTACTATTTTCTCGTTATTTGTCACTTACGTGTTAATGCCATTCATATGTATAACTGACAAAGACTTTTTTTGTTTAGTCATGATATTCCTAACTATAGACCAATATTGCTTTGTGTTGCCTTTATTTCTTTCAACAAGAGAAGAGAAGTAATTAGTTTTAGCTTTTTTTATCTCCTTAGTAAATAATTTAGACAAAGTTTTGTACTGCAATTTTACATGTAAGTTATGATTGTTTCTAGCATACGTTATGTACAACTCGTTTTTCCTGTTTACTAAATCAATTAGATCATTAGTAATCCAAGGATTTCGTTTTTAAATTTCCCCTTGTTTTTCATTAGCACACATGTCCTATTATAACAATTATTATATATCCTGTAAAATTCTGATACGCTTTCATCAACATCATTACAGTTATGCACATTGTCCCAGTCAACAACTTTTAGTTGACGACTCAGCATATTTTCATCTAAGACCTTATAAAATTTATTTTGAAATCCCTAACCATGTTCATGTAATTTATTTATTGCAATATCCACAGTCACGGCGTAGTGATCAGTCATACCCAATATTTCTACATTACATTAAAAACATATCTGCTTTGAGTTTCTAATTAAAACATAATCTAGACATGACCTTGTATTATTTATAACTCTTGTGGGAACATCTATATAATTTTTAAACCCATATGGAGCAAGTATGCTCAAGTATTGGCCCAGAACCGGTATCCTTCAAAGTACAAATATTCATATCACCAACAATAACAGTAGAAATCATTATCATGTTGTAACAATTTTATAAAATTCTATCTTTAAATTGGTTGAATGTATCTACATGAGCGATACATAGCATACAAAGAAAGTCTGCAGTTAGAGCCCACTGTACAATAAAACAGGTGAGCGATGTGCACTATCTCTGCAGTAGGAAGGGCCGTTAGCTGATAAGAGTAGCCAAGTCGCTTGTACACGTAGATCCATTCCACCAGCCTGATTTTCCAGTCTAGGTTGCATCAACATGTCGTAACCCGAAATCTGATAGCGATCCTCTACCCCCGACTTTATCCATATTTCAGATAAGACTATAATGTGATATTTGTTACTTTGTCCATTCAAATGCACCATCAACTCGTCAAAATGTTTTCTTATCCTAAGAATGTTTAAGTGGAATATTTGTAATTTTCCTTGAAAATTAAGTTTCACTGAACACATACAATTACAACAAAATTTTATAGTAACGTAAACAAAACAGCAACAGGAAGTCTGCCAACGAATTTAAATTCCTTACCCTTCAGCAGAATTTAAAATCTGTCAACATCTTCGAGAGTTTTAATCTGTATAGTTTTGTCATTTTGTGACGCACTTCTTCTGACAAAAATCTTACCATCCTTTGGCCACACAAATTGAAACCCTTTTTCCTTCAATTGCTTTGCTTTGAATAAAAGTTCTTTATGATAAGGTGTCAAGTGTTCATTAACATAAATGAAAGTTTCAGGTAAGCCAGGTCCAAAAGTAGTTGATCTAATTTTTACAGATTTTGCACTTTTCAGAAACATGTCCCTTTTTTGCCTAATTGAAAATTGCATAATTATAGGTTTTACACCCGATTTTCTCTTAGTAGGAACCCTATGAACTGCTTGCAAATCGTTTTTAAAATCTAATGGAACACTTACAATGTCAGAAAGCTTGGTAACTACCTCCTCAATATTTTCATTTTTCAAATCAGGAACACTATACTTTATATTCCTAGACATAATTGACAGTGTACATAATAAGTATAAATCATAATCAATATAACAGTAATGATAATAATAATTATTGAGCAGGTAAGCAATCTAGAAATAAATAACAGTGCAAAAATAAACTATCCGTAAATAAGTAACAGTGCAGAAAACTACAAATACAAACTACCTTGCTTAACAATAACGAGTGAAACACACACACACACACACACACACACACACACACACACACACATACACACACACACACATCTTTATATATATATATATATATATATATATATATATATATATATATATATTTCTTGTGTGCGTGTGTATGGGGCTGAACTCCTCCTAAACGGGTGGACCAATTTTAATGAAACTTTTTGTGTGTCTTCAGGTGGATCCGAGAATGGTTTGGATTTACAAATCGGTCCAATTTAAATTGTTTATATAATTAATTTTTTATTTAT
This sequence comes from Homalodisca vitripennis, assembly GCF_021130785.1. NCBI lineage: Eukaryota > Metazoa > Arthropoda > Insecta > Hemiptera > Cicadellidae > Homalodisca > Homalodisca vitripennis. The sequence continues at coordinate 95,304,158 of NC_060213.1, read as the reverse complement.
AAATAAATTGTTGTTGATCTTGGAATATTTTATATTGGATCCGCAAGACTGCGCTACGAGACGTAATACAAAGTGAACTGTTACTTAACAGCTGCTAACACTTTCAGCTTAAGTTCAACAAATAGGCAGAAAAATTTGCTTATTTTAAATTGTAGAAAATGTAAAGTGCTTCATCAGTAGTGTAATGCAGGTTGCAAAGATGAAGTTTCACCAATTGTTCTATGTAAACATTATAGTATTACAACAAATCCATAATGTTTTTCTATTTTAATTCCAGGTTTTCCCGACAGTTTGTGCTGCTATCAAATTTGTGTGTTGTTTTGTAACATCGTGTAATTATTGTGTGAGTGCTAATTAATAAATAATTAATAATACATTAATAGAGATTGAAGATGTTTGAAGTGCATAAACAACTATAGTTATTTATTGAAGTTATTGAACTCATTTTGCAAATTTATTGAAGTGAGTATATTGGTCGCATAACCTCAAATAACCTAAGTAGCATACAAATTAAAAGGTTGTGTTTCTATGTGTGAATAACTATTGTTAACAGTTTAGATAACCAAGGTTTAAACTGATTGGATTTAAAATGATTTGTTGTAATTTACATATTTAATCGGCAGTCAAAATTGGTCACATAAATTCAAATTAACCCTTTGGAGACCAGACCAAAAATTGCACTCTCCCAAAAACTTACAACCCCATTTTGGTAGGTGGCCTCAAAAACCGCACACTCTAAAACATGTACATTTGTAAGGGTTTACAAAAAAATCATAAGCTGGCTTCTTTGCACGTATAAATGAGATTTTGGTGCTGATGTGTTCAGAATGAAATTGGATTTGATTTTCATTGAAGTAAAAAATGTGGTGTGTAAAAAAATCTATTAAGAAATTAAAAAATAAAAGAAATCCAAAAACTCAACTTTGACCCCCCAAAACTAATAAAAATAGACAACATTTTAGCATGGGTGATCCTATATTTCTAAATAATATATAATTCTCTATAGAATTATAAATTTGTATGATGATTGTGTGATAAATAAATAAAATATAGCCATTTATAATAAAAACTACAAGTTAGATAGAAACAAGCCTTAGTAACAAACATACATATAATTAGAAAAATATCTGTATATACACTTACCATTCATTCTAAATAGTCCTTCTTGTCAATTTTATTACACATATCATCAGTATATACACTATTTACAAAGTTTTTCTTCTTATATTATTTTATTTACAAACATGTTTATCGAACCAGGGGCCATGGCATCCTTCTTTGCACTTGCTGCAGCAGAGTCTTGACCTTTTCCTTGAGGTTTTGTATGTCTGTCCTTTTTCTGTGCATACCCAGCAAGTTTTCATCGATGTTCCTGGTATTGTTTCAAGGCTTTTGGGCCCAGCATTATGACCACCACCGCCTGGCAAATTGTCAGCATTTTTATGAATGAACCATTCCTGAGCTATGTTTTCAATGATGCTGACAATAAACTTATATCTAGAAGCAGGTTTCAAATTATTATTTATACAGTTCTCTTTATACATAACATAACTATTTAGTACCGTTCTACAGAAAATACTGAAAGCCACCTTCTTCCAATATTTCACTGTGCGCCTTTCGTCCAAGTAAGTATACAGCATCATATCAAAGTGGTCTATTCCGCCCATGTAGGTGTTGTAGTTTGCAATGATCTTAGGTTTTGTTTTAATAGTTTGTCTACCACGCCTTCTGTTTGCTACATCCACACTTCCTACATCACCTTTAGATGATAATAATATAACGGGAAACTTTTGGGTCTTTTTTTGACGGTAGGCCATTGCAATGTTGTTCTTATTTTTGTAATATACTGTTTTTCCTACACCTATTTTATTTTTCAATTCTTGTGGCAATCCTTTTCGATTTCGCCTAGTTGTTCCTGTGAAAAAGGTTTTCCGACTGTACAGCATTTTCATGAGAGCTATACTTGATAAGAAATTGTCTACAAAAACATGGTATCCTTTTTCGAGATAAATACACATAGTTAATAATTTGATAACTACTGAATAGCCCAATCCATACTGCTTAATTTCATTCCTATCTTCATTTGATTTTGCTCCTTAATAGCAAAAGAAACTCATACAATATTTAGACACTGAGTCGCATAACACCCACAATTTGATGCCCCAGCGGTGGTGGTGTTTATTGGGCATATACTGCATCAATGTGGTCTGATTCTTCGTCCCAATCAAGCTCTCATCCGCAGATAATTGTTCGTGGGCTATGTAGCGGTGTTTGAACATTCTGTTACAGTGATCGACTAAGGGTGTGAACTTATGTGTAGGATCATAGCCGGGTTCATTTACTTTTGGTAAAGCTGTATTATCGACGAGATGAAAAAAAAACATAGAAGTGATTCGAACCGTAAACGGGTGAACATTTTGCTGAACCAAGGTGTAATTTGCGATGATGTAGTAGACCAGTATGCCTTTATAGTCGGCTTCGTGACAAGGCCCATATTTAGAACAACAACAATGAAGGCTTTGATATCCACTAATGATGTTGGAATCCACTGTCTAAAGCGACTGTAAGGTGAAGCTGTATCTCCTCTCGAGTTTACAGTTTGGTTAGTATATCTATTGGTTTCTAAAACCATCAAATTCAAAAGGGTTGTTGTAAAGAATAAATTGAAGTATTCTACAGGGCTTGCATTTACTGGTGGGCAGTGTTTAGGTCCAGGAATTGCCATAAAGGAAAAGTTATAGTTCAAATGAACATTATCTTGAGCTGTCACTTTTTCCCATATGGGACCTTCATCATTAGAGTCCTCATCACTATTATCTATATCCGAATTATCACTCAAGACTTGTCTACATCCAACCAACCAAGGACCATATGGTCCTAATTTCGCCTCAATAAAGAAGTGTTTCTTTCTTTTTTTACATTGGTTGGGGATCCTAGGCCTAGGCGTATGAGTAGGCCTACGTTGGTCAATTTCTGGGTCATCACTGTCATCGGTTTCTAAATGTATAATGAAGTATAATAAGTGGCGTCCATCACAATCGAATTATTGATATTTCTGAATAGCCTATCTAAGCTACTAAAATGACGATCCAAGTTATATTATAGTTATTTCAAGGCTGAAGTATAATAAGCGGCTACCATCACAATCGAATTATTGATATTTCTGATCAGTCTATCAAAATTACTGAATTACATTACAGTTATTTAAAATTACAGTACAGTATTTATATCTTATTCTTATTCTGTATATCTGATTATTCATTTACTTACAGTAAATGTTACCCGTAGCTCCACATGAAATTTCGTTATTAAAAACAGGGATGATTTATTAGTTCTAAACGCCATTCCAAACAATATTGAAGTATATGCTAGTCACTGAAAGATTTTCAAATCTCTTGATCAGTTCTAGAATTAAGTTTAAGGATTGGGTGCTTCAGTAGTGAAGTTAAACTGTTGTTTTAATAATATTTTGTAAATACTTAGTATTTAATATAATATAAGTTATTAATTTAACAAGATTTCTTGAGTACTATATACATAGTTTACTTTAAATAAAATGAAACTATATTATGTTTGTTTATAAAAGTTATTTATAACTACTCTGTTATCAAATATAAAATGTATTTTTTCAGTATTTATAAGTGAACAGATTAATAACTAAAATATATGAAACCGTTTTGCAGCTGGAAATAGTAATGCTGGAGCTGGCTCATACTCCAGTAGAATTCACAGCTTTGGATTTAGTTTCTGTCAACAACAACCTGGTTACTGATGTAAGATATGCTTTCTTGAATTTTAAACTTATAAATATATATTGTCAAATAACATTCAATATATATTTTTTTCTATTAACATTTGTTTCTTGTGATATTTTATAACATTATGATTATATCATATCCATGTTTTTTTTTTTTACTTTTAAATTTGTTTGTCTGCAGGCTTGTAGTTTCGTGATTTCCTTCATGATGATTTTCGTCCAGTTCATGACCTGAGTTCTAAACTATTAGCCTACTCTGCGCTACAACTGTATCACGAGCAGTTTCCTGAATTGGAATTTCACAGCAGCGTGTGTGTATTAGATTAGTTATCTGTTATAAGCTACTCTCTGTATGCGAAAATTTAAAAAAAATCATCTATTCTAAATTATTACTTAAGAATTTGATAGCAATCCTGACACAAAATGAAATTAGATGAAAAATGTCTTTATTAGAGGCGAAGGTAGGACTAACGCCAATAATATGCAGACACATTTCAATGTAGTTCTCATTGGTGCTGGCTCCTGTGTTTGAGGAAGAGATTAATCAAATAATTCAACAACTTCCAAAGAAAAAGTCTAATGACTTTAATTTTATGTCAATGTGGCTCATAAAAAAATGCTCAAAGCATATAGTGAAGCCACTTACCAAATTAGTTAATCTATCGTTTCTAGCAGGAGTCTTTCCCTCTCTCCTAAAATTGGCAAAAGTGCACCCAATTCATAAGAAAGATAACCCCAATTCAGTAAATAACTATCGGCCTGTCTCTATTTTGCCTGTATTGAGCAAAATATTCGAAAAACTTTTTTTGTCAAGAATGCTAAATTTTTTAAACAAACACAACCAACTTTCAGACGACCAATTTGGTTTCAGAAAGGGAAAGTCGACAATTGACGCTATAGTGAATCTTGTCGATATGGTTGTAGAGGGAATTGAAGGTCATAATCACACATTAAGTGTATTTATTGATCTTTCAAAAGCATTTTACTGTGTTGACCACAAAACACTGCTTGACAAATTAGAATCCCACGGCATTCGAGGCGTGCCACTTTTATGGATTAGTTCATTCCTAAACCATAGAACACAGGTCGTCCAAATTTCGAATCAAATTTCAAAACCTACTGCACTGAGATATGGAGTTCCCCAGGGATTAATACTCAGTCCAATTCTTTTCCTGATATATGTTAATGACATTGAATCATCACTACTGCATGGAAAGCTTGTGCAGTACGCAGATGACACGACTCTCTGTTTTAGAGGAGGTACAAAACAAAATTTAGAAATACAGACCTTTGTTGACCTTAACAATTGTGTCCAACATTTCAATAGCCTCAATCTTCAAATAAACTCATCAAAATCAAATTTCCTAAACTTTTCAATGCGCTCTATAGATATTGAAAGAGGTCCTGCTGTTATGGTTGCAGATACATTATTGGAAGAAGTCTATTCTTCAAAGTTCCTAGGAATACACCTTGATCGAGAGTTGACATGGAAAAATCACATTGATTATGTTTGTGCCAAATTATCCTCAGGAGTTTATGTCATAAGATCTTTGGCAAAATACTGCCCAAGTCAGGTACTGATTACGGCGTACTACGGGATAATTTATCCCCACCTTTCGTATGGAATCATTTTGTGGGGAGCCTGTGCAAACAACCATTTTATGAGAGTTTTCAAATTACAAAAAAAAGCAATTCGCATTATCGCTAATTTAAACTTCAGAGTCGTGCAGGACAGCGTTTAAAAATTTGCAACTGTTAACTTTGCCATGTCTCTACATCCTAGAAACAACCTTATATTGTTTGTTTAAATGTGCCTTAACCAGAGGACGAGACATACATGAATATGAGACAAGAGGCAGAGATAACTACCGATCGGGAATCCGCAGAACGGTGGTTTATGAACATTTGCCTTCGCAGGCAGGTGTTCATTTTATAAACAGATTGCCAAACAAAATTAAAAATGCCTCAACGCCCAAGGTGTTAAAATCTCGTATCAAACTCTGCCTGGCGTCAAACGCTTTCTAAAGTGTTGATGAGTTTCTGGCATTCAACTGGGAGACCACGCGATGAGGAAACTGACTTCAGCGCCGAAAGTGGGCGTAATTGGCATGGAATGAATGGGGAGTGAATGTTTGAATGTTGTAAGTTTAAATGTGGCCTTGATGTGGGATGAATGGAAAAAATTTAGACATGAAAATTGACGTTTGCTATGCAATGTATATTGTCAACTGCAATTAAACGATTTGATTTGATTTGATTTGTAGTATTAAACGTAATAAATAATATTACAGTATAACATACCGTATAAGAACTTTTGTACTCGTGTATTTTATTTATACAAGGATCATAGTGGAAAGTGCTATATCCAGAAGTTATGGCCAGTAGTGGTTCTGAATTTAATTGTGATTTATTCCAAAGAATACTTGCACCAGTAATAAAGAAGCAAGCCCTCATTAAATACATTAGCGAAAAATATATAGATTATTTCATGACTGAATATTTATATAATTCTTCCGACCAGTTAAAAATACAGGGTGGCCCATAAGTCAGTTGTCAGAAATGAAAATACAAAGTTACCAGAAAAGTACAAATACTTTATTTGTACAAAGTACAGTATTATTAATGTAATAATTATTATTTATTTTTAATTATTATTTTAAAGAGTACCTAACCTACAATAGGTGATTGTTCTGTACAAACATTGCATCTTTTCAACACTGAATTACAAATCCGTTCGCAAATGTTCAGGAACTGTAGGTTTTCAAATTCTGATTCTATACGTTCCTTCAAATGATCAACGTCACGAATCTTGACGGAATAAACCGCATTTTTGAGAATACCCCAGACTGAAAAATCCATGGGCGTAATATCTGGGGATCTTGGAGGCCATTCAATAGTGCCCCGTCTGCCAATCCATTCATTGAAGTTTTCATTGACAAAGTCTCTCACAATAACTCTAAAATGAGGAGGAGCGCCATCTTGTTGCCATGTCAACCTTTCCTTAACCGGCTGAACATTTTCAAATGGTGGATTGTTTTCTGCATCCTTTGTAGACTTTTTCTTAACTTCCTATTCATCGTTGACTAAATAACATACAACAACATAACCTCAAACTGCTATTGTAAAGTAACTTAGCGTAACTGCTGCCGTGTTAACAACTGTAGTCAAGTTCACAACAGACTGCAATTGCGCTAGTCAAAATTTCAAAATATCGTCTAAAAAAATTGACAACTGACTTATGGGCCACACTGTATATTAATTAACATCAAAGACATCTAATACCTCAATAAAATACTATGCAATAAAATATAGAAAAAAACTTTAAATAATAGGAAACTATTTAAGATTTAATTTCGTACCTACATAAAAATTAAAGAAATAAGGAATCATGAAAAGGAAAAGAGCCTACATAGGTTTTAATGGCCTCGACCCTTTGTATTGAACTCAAATAAAAAATATTACTGTTTTTATTTTGAATAGTGTGTGGAGGAATTAGTACGCTGAACTTTAATAAAAGACTTTATATAATAATTCCAAATAGTTTTAATATAATAAAATAATAAACTCTGCATTATATTTGAATGAATTTAATATTTTGTAATAAATTTTAAATATTTATTAAATAAATATAAAACTACTACATATACTGTGTGTGTGTTTGTGTGCGCGCGCGCGTGTGTGCGTGTGTGTGTGTGTATATAATTAGTGACGTATTTCTTAAATATTTTATTAAACCAAACATTCCTAAAAGTTAATTATATTTGGATATTATGATGTATAATATACTATAAACTTCATCTTAATCATGTCATATATATATATAGATAGAATATATATAATAGAAATTTAATTACTATAAAGAATTTTGCAAATAGATATCATATATATATATATATATATATATATATATATATATATATATATATATATATATATGTACGATATCTATTTGCAAAATTCTTTATAGTACTTAAATTTCTAAATACAAAATTTTTACAGATTATAATTTAGCTATAGTCAAGTACACAGAATATTTTAGTAAATTTGAACAGTAATGAAAGTTTATCGTGAAATTATAAACCATAAGAGCTAATGATTTTTAAATCTTTTGAGTTGTAGTAAGTTGGTAACGTGAATATTTTAAAAATGTATATTTAAAACATGATCAATATGAAAATAAAAATTTCAAACACAAATCTCAAAACCACTTCGTAACATTTCATATAACGAACAACTTACGCATTCTAGATAAGATAATGAATGGAGAAATGGAAGATTAATGTGGACTTGTTTGTTGCATTATTATGATTCTCATATTTCTCTAAGGATTTAAATCCTACACATATAAGCATATGATTCCATGAAATCCTTAGTTTCAATTAGCAAATTAGATGATTAATTGTGCATTTTGTGCAATATTTAAAATTAACACTTAAAATAAAGTACGGAAAACAACCAAATTAAAACTTTTTTGAAGGCAATGCTTAAATAAGAAAACAATACTTTTTGACGTAGTTTGTTAAGAATTAAAATTAAATACTTCGTCATTTACTAATATTTAATCGGTAATATACTATTTTATTATAATAATTATTTAATTCAAACCAGAGTTGTGGTAATATTCTTTAATACCTAAAAATCAGTTTCTTCAGTTATACTCGTAATAATGAGCAAGGGTGATAGGGCGATTCTTAGCCATAGATTTAAAACAATTTCGTTAAACCTAATATAATCTTAAATAGGTTTATTTAGATAACAACCTAGCTTCCTTTTATTCTGAAAATAATCTAGTTGAATTATAAAATGTACTTCACTTTTTTTAAATCGAACCTTTTCGTAGTTGACTTTAAGCTTATATATATATATATATATGTATGTGTGTGTGTGTGTGTGTGTGTGTGTGTGTGTGTGTGTGTGTGTGTGTGTGTGTGTGTGTGTAGTACAAGTAAATTTAATTATGTAACGTAAATTATTCATTGTGTTAAATTGTTAATTTTTATCTTTAAATTATACAATTTAGATTAAATATAAGAATAGGATTAAAAAAGTTTTGTTGCATGTGCGGTCAGTTACAATGTTAAATAGCATAAAAAATTATGAATTAAATACGCTACTCTAAAATAAAATACAAACTTTTTACGAACAATAAAGTTTATTTGTGTTAATAACAAAAAAAGGTAAAACTTTTAGAGCTTTCAACTTATTTTTTTAAGACTCGTAGCTCGGAAATTAGTAAGGCGATTATGAAATATTTTAAACAAATGTAGTTACATTTTAACTGTTTTCTTATAATAAAATTTTAGATTTATATAACAAACGTTATTACAAACTACCACCATAACGTTTATTCGTAACCGCCCGCGCGGTTTGAAACAATTCGACATTGGTCTTGTTATGGAGATCTTTAATTCATTATCTTGGGCGTTTTATTTGGAAGGCCAAATTTTAAAATGATTGATTTTTACTACTGATTTAATTGAAAATGTCTCTTGACTTTCCACATCCGGTGGAGCGCCTGCTCGTCTGAACGCGCAAACCGCCAGACTGCCAAGTGTTATTATAATAGTACAACTACTATAATGGCTAGCGGGGCCTCCGTAACCGCTCTAATACGTCTTTTTGGTATTTCGTAATACATTTAGAATTACAGAGTTTACAGAATGATGATGCATGTGAATAAAACATCTATAACTTTACAAAGCATGTTGCTCATATTGCACGTGTGACTGACGTATATTACATTATTATGAGAAAAAAACATTGTTACATAAAAATATACCAACTTCAATACTTTTATTAAAACCAAAGAACAAAAATACTACAAATAATTTTAACTGTACAAAATGAAAGTTACTCACACAATTTTTGAAATCAGTCCCATATTTTAAGGAATACATCCTAAATTGTCTCGCTAATCAGAACTAATTAATCATAACACACAACTTAATCAGAACACTGGATTCGCGAAAATGTTTAATAGGCGGATTTTATAAATAATATCGAAATACCGGCATTGATCGGATCTTGAACAAGTGAACAAGTGAACATCGTAAGGGAATGGCACTTTAATCACTCTCAGACGTAGTAAATGCTCTTGACCTCGATTTACGCTATGTTGAACAAGCTTCATGAACACCCAATTATGTTATGTTTATGCGGCGATGGGGAATATTGCATTTTCAAGTCGATTCACTGCACTTCGTTAGAAAAAATCGCCGACTTTTCTTCTTAAGTGTATATAAATTAGTTTAGCGTTTTCCTCAAACATAGGCCCTAAGCACCAGAATGTCTTTGTTAACCGTCCTTGTACAGTATATTTAGTATAACAATAAATGTATTTTTTTCTAAAACTTTTTTTCATTTATACTTTCTTCTAATCATCTTTATTTACATTTTAAAATAAAAAATCAAAGATTTAATTATTTGTTATTGATGAAAAAATTTGTATTCGGCACTTTTTCCGAACTCTGTTTGCAACAGGTAAATTTTCGGAATAGTGTGACTATACTGTATTTGCATTGGACAATTAATTTTAAAGAGTTGTGTTATAAACATTTTACCCTTATTGCAGTCATTATAAATGTAATGTGTAATGTTTTATAAACAACTATAGAACGATTTAACTGCAATTAATTATTAAACACTAATTTTTTCACCTGTATGCCGACGATTTGAAAATATACAGTCACTTTCCCGTTTCAAACTATCCAAACGATGTTACTGACATGAACACTGACATTGACGCTATTGCATAGTGGGCCTTCAAACACGGACTAAAACTTAACGAAAGCAAGACTCAAACTATTCTTATTGGAACTTCCAGACTTCTGAGCAGTATCGACTTGAACAGCTCTCCTACACTCACATTGAACGGTCGTCCTCTTTCATACAGTGACAATGTCAAAAATCTTGGATTGACTATTACAAAAACTCTTAGTTGGGCCGATAAGGTTGCTGAGACTTGTGGCAGGGTATTTGCTGGTATTCATAGTCTTAAGCAATTTGCTATTTATTTACTCTTGAATTTGTAATTAATGCTAGTGAAGAACCTGATTTTCTGCCATTTTAATTACTGTGGCGAATTTATAAAGGACATGACGGTTACAACGTGCTCAAAATTATTGTGTTCGCTTTATCTTCAACCTTAGACGATATGACCATATAACACCCTTCATCAATCAGTTACATCTGCTAAAATTGCATCTACTACGTCAGTTCCACTTTCTTAGCATGTTACATTCTATTTTGTATAACGATTGTTCCCCTTCTTACTTGTCTTACGTTTTTCTTTCATTTCTGAAACAAGCAATTGGAATACTCTAATTAGAGCCCATTTTGTTTGTCTATTAATTTTAATAGATCTTCAATTTACAGTAAATCATTCACAGTCTCCACTTGTCGACTCTGGAATAATATCCCGGATCATATCAGAGGTATTCGTAGTGGGAGCGGTTTCGGTGGGTGCTTAAGGACCATCTGTTTTGGGCTCGTCGGGTTGACGATATCGTGGCATAGGGTATGGGACGATGGCTTTGTATGAATGGTGATGGGTGAATGTCTGTTAATTTCTTTGTAAGTTCTATTTTATTCATTTAGTTTTAGTTTCATAAAGAAACTTCTTTTAATTTTAGTACTTTACATAAATATAGATTATCATTTTTGAATGTAAAATAGTAATGTAGACTATATTGTGGCTCTTGTTTTACACTAATAGTACAGTTTGTTAATTTATGGTTAGGTGTAAGAGAGGACTAACCTCGCCAATTGAGTATGCTTTTTCGTTGTATTCAATAAAGACATTTTTCATTTCATTTCATTTTCTTAGGAAACTTTCAGGTATAGAAATTTACATGGCAGTTATTGATATATTCTATAGTTGAATATTCGTAAGCACAATGTATTGGCCGTTAAATGAATGTACAATAAATGTATTACACATATGTTATGTATTTATGTATAAATAGTGTTCCAAATGTTATGCACACTGAATGGATCTTGGAAACTATAAGAGATACAGCAAAGGTGAAATGGAAGAGGTGCGTAAAATCAAGACAAACAAATAAATGGTTAACAACATTAATTGTTGGTTGTCTTTCACTCGCTGCGCTAAAGAAACTGTTTTTGTCAAAAATTTCAAAGTCTCTTATGAGTATCTGAAATAGAACGTGCGAATGGTGTACTTATATTGTGATAAAGGGGTCCAAAATGACCCTCGTCTAACGATGTTAGGGAATTATCATACGAAGAAGTAATTTTATTTAATACATTCAGAAGACGGTTTTTTGAGTTTAATCTTGAAAATCCACTGTAAAATATTGTTTTAATTATACGTTAGTAGAATTTAATATATGAATTTTAAAAATGTATGAAAGGATTACAGATAGACGGTTAGCCTATAAGGTGTTTTTTTTCTGTTTTTATAAATTGTTGAAAACCTGGAATCATTATTTTAAAAGATTAGCTGTTTACATGATAGAGGGATCAAAAAGAAACTTTTAATATCCTTTATAATTTATCAATTAACGTTAACTTCATATTTTTGCATTGATTATATCGTATCATGTAATAAATTATATTGGTATGATAATACATATCATTTAGAAGTATGTAATCCTATTTACAATACCAATGTCTTTTATATCACAGAAAATATTCTTTAAAAAATCTAAAATCATTATGTGTCAATTAAATGTATTGTAAATAATTAAGATAGCATGAGTACTACGATATATGTTCAAATTTTGCTAACTGAAAAATACGTTATTTCTAGCTAGCTGTTTATTATTTTAATTTATTTGAAGACATACGTTTTTTTAGACATACGAAAATCTTATTTTACATAAAATCTATCGAAATACCTTTACAACAATTAAATTTCTGATAACGGAAAAATTAAATTCGGTGATTCTAACGAAAGTGAAGATACCTTATAGTTTTTATCAATGTAAAACTCAAAATTATTAAATATCCATCTAATATTAAATATCCATAAAATCGCCATCTAAAGTAAGTTGGTAAAAATAGATACATAACTCAAGTACGATTTGGGTTACAAGCAACCCTTGGTCAGGTAAATATAATCCAATCAGGAGTGTGTTGCTGCTGTAGTCTGTCCAGAATAGTGTAGACTGTATATAACTAGACTTCGTCCTTGTATTCCTCTGATACGTCTAAAAGTTTCTGTATGGGTTCTGCATGTATTGTGCTCTACGTTAGGTTCGCATTAATACTGTATTTGGAACTCCTAATCTCACTTTCTTAGTCCAGTATTATCTATAGGAGTGCGTAGCAACATATTCCTTTATATAATCCTTACCGAAATAAGGATTATTGCAGATCTCATTGCGTTGCTCATGAGAGCCGTTTATAGCTTGTCATGTTATTTTGTCTGATGTTGAAATGATATGTAATACAAATGAAGAGACGTTTCCAAAGTTGGCATTAATAATCTCATGGATGTTTAAAGGCTACGTAAAATACAACATAAATTAATGCAACCCAGGTTTCTTAAAGAGTAATATACGTATAAATAAAATATTGATTATATAAAATATGTTTCAGACCACCCAACCACTATTTATATAGTGAAAACTACCAAACCACCTTATGAAATTTGAAATTCATTTATCAAACTATTGTATACCTGTTAACATTTGGTTTAGCTGCTTCGATCCCTAAAAGTTACAATCTAAATATTGGTGACATATAATTCTCAAGCTATATTTAAACCACACGTTTTAAAATTAGTTCCATGTTAATGTATTATTAGATTAAAAAAAGGGATTTTTCTATTTTACCATCAAAGGATTTTCTTTTATCATACTTTCCGATTTAATTTATTATCTTAAAACTACATTTAAAAACAACACAGAGATTATTAATATTTTCGACCTCAACCATTTTCTCCAATTTTTAAACAAGCTAAGTTTGGATTAACGTAACAATTTTAATTGGCAAAGAAGGCTGCGTTATACATCAAATTAAAGATACGCGGTCCGTCTACTAATCGTACAGTAAATATGAACTATTAGCTATCTCTGAATATAAGAATATAAAGAAGAATTACTAACTACAACAATAACTAAATAGCCAATTAGTAGGAGGCCGTTCAGTTCACTTTTAAAAGACGACATTCTATGCTGTATAAATAGAAAATTGTGGTATTTCGTAGTAGTTATAAGTATATATACGACAATTCTAGCATGCTCATTCAGACTTCATATATATTTTTCAATATAATCTTTATTAATAACACCCACAGACAGTTCAGTAATTGTAAATTGTCTAATTTTGGGCAATTGAGGGGTTGCAAATATAAAAAAGGTTAAAAAGTTTTAATCGAAGAAAAGCTGTTATGCAATAATCTCATTAACCGGTAATTTTATGAATGTGTAGAGGTCTTCTAAATACACTATGAAACTTTAAACAATTGTTTTCATGGCATTGCCTCTTTAATATCATCAAACATCTAAAGAATAAATTAACACCTTCTTAATGGATATGTGCAACCAGCTTCATATCATTCCTAATAAAAATTGAGTGTAATATTTGAAAAAAGACATTATTATAGTGTTAAAGATATTTGGGTAGAGATAATACCCCTGAAGAACACCTGCGGCAGCACACGTTAGAGCATAGTGCTCGTCCATACGCTAGAGCGTGCTGGGCTGATCTATTATAATAATTAATACACGGAAACGTGCTGTTACCATAAATCAGCGGAAACCACGGACGAGTTTAAATCTCAAAGGAGCATTAATTATACACATAATACTAAAGTAATCAATTAATTCTGCATGTAATTTAATCAATAAACAATGTATTTACCAAACCAATAGATCAATTATATCGTACAATTTCCTCCATGGTTGTTTCATTTTAAACTAATCAACCATTAAAATCGCTATTCTTCCATATTTTAAATTACTTATGTTTTTAGTAATTATTTATTTTTTACCTACCTACAACTCCACTCCCTAAGTACACTATTTTGCTACGTATAGCGTAAATATATTTCCTACAGCTAATCAACTACCAGATCTTTAAATTTAACTCCTTATTCCAGCAACGTACAAGCTGCCGCTTCGTATGAGCTAGTCTTTATATAAATTACAGGATCAATAATTGAGGACACACATAATACTCAATATAAATATGATTCCATTTACCCACAATTGCGATCAAACTTGCCATATTCAGGTTCTGATGACGACGTATTGTGGCTTGATTTCCTCCCACTTAACATACGAGTGGTGTTTGATAACACAGAACATTATCGTCAAGACTTTCCCTGTCCTCCTAAACCTGATAAATCAATACATACAACAATAATGCATACAATCGTGTAACTTAATCACACAAAGTGCAGCGTAATTTCTGAGACCCTCAGTAATCCTGATATCCCTGAATTTCCGAATTACTAATTTTGTAATCAGCAATGAAATAGTTACAATAGTTAGTTGAATAATTAAAGAGGACTCTTCTCAGAATGATTTCGGTTTATATATAACTCTTATGCTTACTCTAAATGAAACAAATAGTTCTTTTGCCCAAATTTTTGCAAACCACCACATTCTGTATAACTGATTTATTTCTTACAAGTCCGCTTAACACCCTTAATGTGTGATCCTGACATGTTTACATGTCAGGTTATAAACCCAGTACTGTATGTGGAGCATACGCCACGCCACAGTATGGGACTACGGTTGACCGCGGTGTGTCAAAATGATGTTGCTTAAATGGGTTGGTCCAATTCCTTCCAGTAAAACTTTTACCTGAAATAGTGGCATACATTAAGTGTTTAGCCGATATCGGCGTATTCTCGTAGTTTTATTTAAGATATTGATTCAGTCCTGTATAAATATTTAATCGAATTAAATTGAAAGCTAAATATTTTATGCGACCTTAGTATTGTTTTTCCACTATACAAAAGGATTATATTGAAATAAATACCTGATCATTTTTAATTTCTAAGTTTTCTAGAGGGCAATGAAAACTATTTAATTCCATGTGTCTTACAAAAGCTCACCCTGAATAGTATATAATTGTAGTATTTTACACCCAAAAGACGTTTGAATATTTATTACACATGGACTGAAATCTGTTCTCCTTATTGGAAAAGCTGATAAATAGTGTATAAAAATAGAATTTGCAGTAATAGGCCGCAACTAAAAAAACAGTGAAAGGAAAAAAGAAAATATTAAACGAGAAAATCTTGGAGTTTAGACACGAGAAAATGAACCTACTTCGTTTCTTTATACAGGATGCAAGTAACGATCAAAAGTCTCGAGCACGAGAATACAAGAGTACTAACACACGTCACAGCAGCTCAGATAAAACACTAACAAGAAGAAGTCGGCACTTCCCGCGGCATCGCGGCCTGTAGTCATCTTAAACATTGAAACAGGGAGGAGATAGTCTGGATTGGCAATTGTAAAGGCTGCCGCCGGCAATATTTTTGGTCCTTAGACTTTAATATCACGATTTGTTTACGAATTTTGTTGGTTGAGGTTTGTTTCATTAGTAAAGTCTTTGTAGGTAATCTATTTAGTTGTTTTTTGGCAAATTTTTAGGACTTGCATACTTTGCAATGACAGCAGATGAGTTAATTTACTCCTTTCTGAACTCCAAGCAATTTTGGAGTATGCTTAATAGTTTCTGTTTCTTTTTTAGTTCTTCCCTTTATTATATTAGTCCATTGCTGAACATTATATTTTTATGTACTAACCATCTTCCCACCTGACGATGTTAAATTTAAATTGTTCAAAACCTTGTGTTATATATTTTGTAACATTTAACCATTGCAAATGTCCATAATACTGTTATATTTTCTAGTATTCCTTTAAATAACCACTATAAACACAGAATAAATTATACTTAATAAAATTAAAGAAAAACATTATACTACACGATAAGTGATCAAAGTTTTAATTGAAACATTTTTGTCAATAGTTAGTTCCAGGAATTCGCCGACAATAAAACTAGTTTGTTGGAAATTGTGTTGGTGTGCAGAAAAGTATAAAAATACATGCAGATTTTATAATTTGAGTTTAATTAATGGATGAAACTAGAGTTCATGGCCTTATTGCCAATTTAATTTTCTGTTAACATTCACTGCTTCCGCGAATGGCTTGAGTATTACTTGGCATTATTTTGTATTCAAGTGTTAATTATAAATAACGTGATTTTTACTACCATGAGGTAGGTTTATTTTCTCTATTTTCTACAGTCCAGTTACACCTTAATATTTAATTAGTTAAATTGAAATTGCTATAAAAAGTTAAACTATGTTTTTGGTTTACCGGGCTAATTGATCTTATACGTATTTTTCTTAGTATTGAAGGAAAGTTGATAGGACATAGAACGTATTGAAAATAAGGATAATTATATAAAGCGGAGAAGGAAATTGTGTAAGAAAATTTAAACACAGATACAAACCATTTTTTACTATATCATTTTCGGCTTGGATTTGTAGAAGCAGAGATCTCACAAGAAAAAGTTCAGGAGGTTTTTAATTGTACTAAACAAATCAATAAAATAGATACAATTACATAACGTGCACATAAGGAAACAATACAATCAAAATGTTTGGAATATTATTGTACAAGGATTGTATTGTTGTATTATTTTAGGAAATTTCCGACTGATTCTATTAGGTAGATTAACCTACCAGAAATTACAAAACTTCTAATCAAAATGACAATAAAACTATAATGATTATGATTTTAATTATAATAATAATACTCTTAGTAAATTATTGGAGGTCAATGTTTAAGAACTATTGTTAAAAACAACTTTTAATGAGGAATTATTTTTATACCAGATTTAATTTGATCAATTAACTGCGGTTTTTAATGATAACCCTACAATGAAATCCATATGCTAGTTAGCCAGTTTATACCAATTATAATAAATTATAATATACAATTTTACGTTAAAGCAATCATAAATGAAAGCCCCGTTTTATTTCATACGTGGCTGGCTTAAACGCCCATTTCCGGTACGAGTTTGTTGATTTCCGTTGGAAAATTGGCCTGTTTGTCAAGAAGATGAAACCCCGCGAGCTCTGTCCGTGAGTATTGACCTTTTTAAAAACATAAATCATTATTAGTAAATAATAAAAGTAATTCAGTTACTACCATTTTTTTATCCATAAAGTCATTAGTAACATTGCACGTCCTTAATCCTTCTGGCTTACGATTTTTATGTCATTAATTGAACGAGTGATTTTTACAATTAACTAAATAATATTTTATGACTGTGTGAAAAAAAGAAAATGATTTTTGTTATGTTATTAACAATTTGGTAAATTATACGATGAAGTACAAGTAAGCTATATACCTATAATTACATGTACTTTAAAAGTTCTCTAGTAAAATAATTTAAGTGAATTATTATTTGAATCAACCCTTCCTACCATAGCTACGTTATATGAAGAAAACTCGGTTGTTCAACCGTGCTTAGACATCGAGTCAGAACATCGTAGTGCACTCAATTGTGTATATGATGAGACAACGAGACTGCCACTTTACCTATTTATAGGATGTAAAGCTTCGTTTTGAACTTTTTCGTCGACGAATTTATTTCGATCTATTTTTGGACTAACAGGACTCAAGTCTGAAACAGCGTCATAAACCAGACACTGTAATAAAAGAAAGTTGAAATGAAGCTAAATTCGTCATTCACCATACATCACTGCGTTGAATTACATGATTATTATCGACCTGCTAAGAAAGCTAAGATTATTTATTAGTACAACCAACCCCGTAGTACGGTATTAGTTAATATGATTAACATATTTATGAAACCCTTACTAAAAACGACGTTGTGATTTGAAATCTGTTGACTGTTCACCCCAATGATACCGAAACACATTAATAGTTTTATTGTGATATTGAGTGTTTCGAAGTGAGGATAAGTAAAATATTAATAGTTTATAAACTATCGTGTAGAATACGGTAATATTGTTTTATTTTTACTAAATCATGTTCACATGATTATTGTTCTAAAAATAGATGACAACCCGTAAAAAATTCCAGTTTAAGTTTCTCAGCATATAATATTTCAACTCAGTCGTTAGTTTTATACGTTTTTATTAGACGTTAATAAATTTAAGGGTTGTCTATAAATAATCAGTAAACAATAAGTAACAGGTGGTGAAATTTTCAAATAAAGTACTAAATGTTCTCATTTTTACATATTATAGTAATCTCTACCTTCTCCGAATATCTATCTAGGCTTTGAAATGTAATACTGTATGCCTTGCATGAACGAATGCTCCTGAAATCACTGTTATTAAAATAAACATCGAACATCTCAACAACTAAGATATATCAAGTATATTAAAACCCATCACTCATATTAAGGGGAAATGTACGCCTAAATCGTAAAAAAAATCAAAAATATTTGCAACCTCGTGTCGTCGCGACCGGAAGAGGGCACCTTCCAGATGAATAATAACCGTGGATCCGCCACTAGATTCCTACTATCCAAAACCTAACCAGCTTTGATGACTAAAGATAACTAATAATTTGGATATGGTTCCGAAAGGTTCCCTAACAATTATACCAAGTCCCAGGCCACGTACACTCACTTCTACCGTCCACTCTACCCGATCGCTGCACAACGACTCCCGCACAACCTCCGGTCTCAGCTTGCTAACCTAGCAGGAATCATCCTACCAGAACCTGTCCAGAAGAATTCCGGATGGTAGAAGGCCCCTATTGTTTAAGCTAAGAGCTAGAGGTCGGCGCAGCTGGCTATCGCGTTCGCGGCTACAGAAGGATTACGCGCGCAAAATTCAAATCTATAGCGGCACTCGCCGCATGTTTATATATTTTTTTCTTAAAGTATGGAGTTTTCCAAGTCCAGTGATATATATTACATGCATATTTGGGCGTTGCTTGGTAACAATAAACATTTTTGAAAAATGACTGATCGCTGTCAGCAGGAATAAAATAGCAATGTAATAGTTGCATCATATTGTTGTGTTGGCTAACATGTTATTACTTTGTTTCTTTGACAGTTTTCATTTGGTTATTTTTGTATTTTGTTTCGTTTACAAACAACTCAGTGTTGTGAATTGTGGTTAGTAAAGTAGTTGTGTTTTGTTATATTTCTATAGTTAAATAATGCCTAGAACAAATAAACTGTGTAAGAAAAGAAATTTTAGAGGAAACCAGTACAAATCTACTATGTCATCTATCTAGGTGAGTCTAACAGTGAATTGCCTAATGTTTTGGTTATCCCTAGTCCCTGTTGCTGAAGTAGGCCTACTCCACCATCAGCATCAAGTAGGAAAATTGCAGAGATTGATGATAATACTGGAGATTCTGGGTATAACAATGTTATTGTTAGTATTAGCATATTTTCTAATATGTTAGTAAGTGCTACAGTTTGTAAATATTGTAAACTGGAAGGAACTTTGACGGTGAAAGGGGATGAAGGGGCAAGACAAGGCCTAGCTTGTAAACTTAGTGTTGTTTACAGTGAATGTAATTTTAGCCATGAATGTTGGTCTTTAAATAAAACTGAAGGTTTCTTTGACATAAATATAAAGTCTGTGTATGACTTGAGATCGATTGGCAAGGGATCTGTTTTTGGTAGGACACTTTTCAGTATGCTTGATTTGCCTGATCCACCACAAAGATTTGAACGGTATAACCCATTGTTTATCAATTCTCTGGAGAAATTTGCAGAAGCATCTATGATAAAAGCTACTGAAGAGACAGTGGAATTCAATACAAAAGAGGATGGAAGTACTAGTCGTGATATAAGCGTAGGAATAGACGGAACTTGGCAGAGGAGAGGATTTTCATCGCTGAAGGGCGTTGTTTCCGTGTCCAGCTTCGACACAAGTAAAATTTTAGATGTCGAGGTACTTACTAAGTACTGTCACACATGTAAAACAATCAAAGGAAAGGCAAAAAATCATTTTTGTGATAAAAACTTTGAGGGTTTAAGTGGAACTATGGAAGTTGAAGGCGCTTTGAAAGTGTTTGCTCGGTCAGAAAGGACTCGTAATGTGAAATACAAGTATTACATTGGTGATGGTGATTCCAAGGGGTTTCAGTCAGTGGTTAACTCTAAACCATATGGAGACTTTACCATTGAAAAACTTGAATGTGTGGGACATGTTCAAAAGAGGATGGGGGGTCGACTTAGAAAATTACGGCGAAATTTAAAAGGCCAAACTTTGAGTGACGGGTTGAAAATCGGTGGCAAGAAAGGAAGACTAACAGATTCTTCCATAGATTTCCTTCAAAATTACTATGGCCTTGCTATTAGGCGTAATCCAAATGATTTGGAAAAGATGAGGAAGGATGTTTGGGCTATATTTTTCCACAAAGCATCCACAGATGAAATGCCGCAACATAGTCTTTGCGATGAGTCTTGGTGTAATAGTACAAGCAATGTGCTAAAGAAAACAAAGTCTATCATCACTAAAACTCTCTAGACAAAACTGTGATAGAAGCTATCAAGCCAACATTCAGGCACTTGTCACATCCAGACTTTCTAAAAAAATGTCTTAATGGTCGCACACAGAATTTAAATGACAGTTTCAACGGAGTTTTGTGGTCCCGTATCCCAAAAATAAATTTGTTGGTGTACATACCTTAAATTTTGGAACACTAGATGCTGTGGTAACATTCAATGAGGAAAATAAAGGTAGACTGCAGGTTTTGGAGGGCATTGGTATCAAAGTAGGTAAAAACTCTGCAAAAACTCTCCGTGATGTTGATATCAACCGAATCCAAAAATCTGAAATAGCAGCTAAAGAAGAGACAAAACATGCCAGGAACCGGACTAGAATGATATGAAAGAAGCTGCTGGATGAGGAAAATGAAAAGGAGCCAGATTATGAAGCCGGAATATTCTGAGAGTAAGTAATTTTTATAGTAGGCTAATATTTTTGCGATTTTTAGAAAGTTGAAATTTTTCATAAAAATGTTCCTTTTTCTCAGGAACTATTTGCGCAATTTTTATGTATAATTTATGTACATATACACACAACCCCTAGCAAATTTGAAACTCTAAGTTTGTAAATGGGTAAAAAAATATATTAAAAAATTTAGAAATATTATAAAAAATTTATTTTTTAACACAAAAGTTTAAAAGTGGTATGAGTTGTTTATAGTAATGTATTGTATAAGTGGTAACAGTTTCATTGAGATATGTAAAGCAGTTCCTTCAGAAAAGGAACATAAAGTTATACAATTTAACATGGGCGGCTTATGGGCGTACATCTCCACTTAACTAATGAACAGAAATAAATCAACCAATATGGATGGGGTTATATTGTAAGACTAAAATTTGGTTATTGGGTTGTACGATAACTTCAAGCCCAAACACTAAATGAAGCATTTTTGAGGAGAGAGGGGGTTAAGTTAAAACGTTGAAATGTAAACATTCACACTTTTCACACTGTTACATCCATACAACCATAGAAGACACAGTTAATAAAATACTCATTTTGTGAATGATATTTGGCCCAACCATGAAGTTAAGTAGGTTGGACCATGTTATAGACACTAGACGGCTATTTCTATTAAGACAAATTGTATGCCGTTATACGTTTTAGCGATTGAAGGTTGGTTTGAGGCATCTTTGTTTATTTTATTGTACACAATTTTTAACAAAATTGCGAGTAACGAAATTACGAGAATACGAACTAAACTTTTTAAGGGTATTATTTATACACCAGTTCCACATGAAACGTATTTAAAGGGAAGATTGTCTAATTGAAAAATGTTATTGGCCTCCCCGGTAATCGGCCCCTAAACATGGAAACTCAAATATTACATATCATTATATCAAAGCTGTCTGAGGTATTTCCTTTCGAAACCCAATGAATTAGTTTTAAATATTTTAAATACACTAATAAAATAAAATTAAAATTAGGATGTAAATAATTATAAACAAATGATTCTAAAATATATGTGTTTTTGTAAGTTCTTTATTGCTCGTTTAGCAATAAAAAGCGATTTCAAAATTTAAGTATTTTGCTATATTATGACTAATATTTAGATTTATTTATAAACATTTACCAATAAATAAGGTTTATACTGACAGTCACTTTGATTGAATCCCCATAAGAACGATGAGCTCAAGCACTTTCATGACTATATTTTTAGTCGTAGAATTATTGGAAATACGTAATTTTTAAAATATGTTTAATATACATACAAAGCTTTTTTGTTGTCTTAGATATTTTTATATACTATCGAGAAAAATTTACCAACTTTTTCTTTTACCAATTAAGTATTAAAAAGTTCCAACTTAAAAAACTAAAAAGTTTTTTGGGTTCGAGTTTATTCTTTCATAACACAAGGGCGTAAAATTCTATGAACTGTAACATTATTCTTATGTAGAAACACTCAAGTTCGTTTCATTACAGACTACTCAAAAATATGTTGGACCTGTTTCCCAAAATGTTATGAATAAGCTAAATTTTTATAAATTAAAATAGATATCTAATTGTGATTTTAAAAGCTATTCAGGGCAATTTTTAAATATTGCATGGCATTTGAGGAAGGTTTTTATGAAGGGAAAAATTGGAAAGGTTTCCCGATATAATTCAGAATTTAAAACAAAAAATGATAATATTCATGAAACAAAATCAAAATTTAATAGACGCGACGTAAACACGTTTTGAAAGTTTTAATCGCCAAAAAATCAGAAGCATATGTTTATATTTAAACTTTAGAATACACACGCTAATACTGCCGCGTAATACTAGAGGCAACATAGAGGTCCTTTTCCTAGTTTGGATCCTAGGAGTACAGTACCTTACAAATTCTTTAAACAGCTGTGATGGGAACGTTGATTCGACGAATGTTAATGTTGAGTTTAGCTCCATTCCATTCTCCACTTAGTGTAATGTCTGAAATCTGACACTGTCATAGACTTTTAACTACTGGAATCTGGAGTCCATGAACATCCCGAGTGATCCGAAACTGTCTGTGATGAAGGCGTTCAAAACGAACTCCTTGCATCGTTTCAACATCAGATGCATTGAGACTACAAAACAGCTTAGCTGGTTTATCCAGAAGCCACCCAGTGTAATCTATACGGGTAGAGTACGATAAGCGGACCCGGTTTTTTCATATCGAAGAATATAGTCATCGATACCTAATATTCGCATCTTAATCCTAGACTATCAATCGATATAAAATTACCTATAGTCCTCAATAACAATCATATGTTTTATATTAAAATATGAATTTAATATTTACAGTGATCAAACAAATTATTATAACCAAAATTAGGAAAACTGAAGACGACCAGATTTACTCCTCTCACAGTTACAGTTGTTTCTTTCCCAGAAATTTTACATAATGGGTTTTTCGGTATGAGTCCAACATGTTGAAGCCATGAAAAAGCAACGTGTAGTTTCATAAAACTGACTGCTATTTTTAATAATCAGAATTACTTACGTAAAATTGAAATATTATCCTACGTGTATTATTTTAGAGTGTTTGCAGCTATTGATATAGATTATTTAAGTTAATAGTTCAAAATAATCAGTATCGATGGTTATGATTAAGTAATATCGTTTGCCAATTTCTACATAAAAAACCGGGTCCGCTTATCGTACCCTACCTATCTATACGAATAAGTATTCTCATTGTTTCATTGGGTGCACAATTATCAAGACAGTGTCATACATCAGACAACGCAGCAATAAGCGGAAGGTCAAATGGAGCTAAATCCAATATTCACAATAAAGATTCATTTTTGTAGGATATTAAATTTAAATCTCTAAATGCAGTATTAATTTATTACTTCGACATGAGTATATATGTAAAACATCATTCTACGAATGAAATCTGACCACAAATAAAGGCCTTATATATTTATTAGTTCCAGGGGTGTGTGAGTGGGAACATCTTGATCATTGGTCTGGTTAGGGTTACTTCTCAATTTTTGGGGTTGCATTATGAAACACTCACAACAACTCATTTTCATTTCCAGTGATTCGTATTCGTTACTTCTAAAAGAAGCACAGGGCGGGGAGGAGGTGGAAAACAAATACGAAGTCGTCTTTCTTCATGTTTGGTTTTGGGGAGGACGACTCCAATCGTTCCTAGAGGGTGTGAAGGTACTTCCGGTGCCATGACATCTAAAAGGGCTGGTAAAGAGCTTAATGAACTGCCGGTTGTAGTCAGTTATCTCCACCATAGTGTTCCTATTAGGAAAAGGTTGGTAGGCGTGATATGTTCATTAGGATAGTTCGAGAAGGCTGGGAGGACGAGAACTGAGCATGGACTGTACTTGCTAACAAGTATTGTGGATGTGTTACCACGATATCGCCTATGAAAAGCTTCCAATAAAATCTAACACTCAATGACACGAAGTGGGAGTAGGCCTTCTTGATAAAGGTTAGTAAGAGTGAGTAAAACTGGATACCGATTTCAAAAGTGTAATTTTCACTTTCAGATTTGCCGGAGAACAAAATATCTGTGGGTAGCCTTAGATATTGTACTCGTAAATATTAGTTAAGCAAATTTTTTAAACAGAATTTACACTAATATTAACGCTCCATAATTTTTTCCCAGAAAGTAGCAAATCTTTTTTTATATTCAAAAGCAAGTATTTCCCTCTTTGAGAGCCTTCAGTTAGAATCAATAATAGATTTATAGTTCCTTATTAGAAATGCTCAAAATTTTAGCACTTCACTTCTCAAAACCTGCTTTCAATTTTTCTAATATTATCTTTTTATACACTAAAAACTGAAATTTCGTAGAGGACACTTTTAAACACTCTAATATAATTTTATTGTATTAGCTGAAAAGCATTCTTAACTCGATTAACTAGAGTTTACGATCAACTAATGACACTCCTTAAGAGGTTTTATAGAATGTTTGAGCTAAAGTAAAAGTAAAGTAAAGTAAAGTAATGTCTTATTTTACCAGGCGAATTTTCGGCTAAGAAACCCTCTCTAACACTTAACTTGGGGACCAACGGTTTAAAGTTGACTTCCGAACCAACACTAACGGCCGGGCAGGCGGGCTGCTTGCAAGGACAGGATCGCTCAGCGGTCACCCATCCAAGCAGCAGCCAAGCTCGACGTTGCTTTATTCGGCTATCTCACGATAACGGTTGTGCCCACTACACTGCACCATTGGCAACAAAATAGAACCACTTACTTGCATTCTAAAGTATGAACCTATTAAAATTATAAACAATAGACCATTCAATACTATCAATGGTTGTGGTAGTATACAGTAGACGTTTGATGCCCTTCAAAGACTCAGTGATGAACAATCCTGAATATTTTTTAGGCAGTGAATTTCAAAATGGTATTAAAAAAACCTGCAGATCCTCAAGGAAACATATGCATGGAACACAACGGATTGTTAACATACACTACAGTGTTTTGCTTTTTTGCTGGTGCAAATTATTATCCTATTTTTCCTACACTCATTACAGAATTGTTTCAACGATATAAATGTTTTACTATTGATCTTTGTTACTATACCAATATTTTGCGTAACATGGACGTCGCTGTGTTATTCAGTTTCTATTGTTTATATTTTCCAAGTTATTGACAAAAATATAAGTGCCAAATATAGCAAAATATGGTATTTTAAAAACTTTTAAAAGGGAATAACTCCTTAGCGAGTAAGTTAAATAAAAACCATTAAGAATAAAAATGTTACAATTATTATTTCACTTTCAATAATTAAAAAATATACAGTTTTTTATTACAGCTTTTAATTTAAATGCTTAGTAAAAAAGTTAAATTAGTTGTTTTTAACATACCAACGATGAAACAGTTGAGAAAAATATACTATACGTATATGTAATAATTTAATATGAAACACAACTTATTCTGATGAAGAAGAATTAATTTAATTCTTTATCCAATGAGACACACCCTAGCAAATAAAATACTATAGAAAGTGTTTGGAAAAAAAGAATAAGCAATTTTATTATTATTTTAGCTGATCCATCAACAAGATACCATCGTATATAATTTTATTTTAATTATGTTGGCCACAGAATATCGTTGCAAATCAGCCCAAGGGGTCAGAATGTGTGTATTTTAAAATATATTACAGTAGAGAGGGATTGCATTAGTATTCGAAATGGCACAAACTTTTCAGTAAATTTCTAACAGTATTCTATGAGCTCTTAAACGCAAGCAAAGATTCTTGTTTGATTTATCTGTTTTTAGCTGACAAACACATTAATTACAAGTATTAAAACAACCGAATATAAGACTGAGTGAACATCATGAAGAAATAAGCTGGTATTGACTAAGTGAATTAAGAGTAACAGCCTAAGCGAAACATTTTTTCATTAACACGCTGTTTAAACAAAGAATACTCGTATAACATTGGAGTTTATATCATATGTTTTCAAAATCAACAAAAGGTACAAATTGTAAGCTTTTTAGTTTAAATAAATATAGTACACAAAATAATAGTTTAAAACAATAGGCCCATGTATTATGGAGAATATTATGCTCTACTGCATTCCAGCGTATATCAGCGTACATATACGTACAAATAAATAATGAACTATCAAAAATTTACTTCTAATCTATACTAATAATTTATTTCAAAGAACGGTACAAAAAACAACGTGTTAACTTCTAATTGTATTGAATAAACTCTAACGCTGGATGCGTTACAAAGTAACTGTAATATAAGAATCGTTTGAATCTTAACTAGGCTTAGGTTTAATGTAATGTGTTTAATAGCGTCTTTAGCCCCTTTAACGTTGGCGTTAATATCTACTTAAAGGTTATAAAAGCTGCTTAGTCTATATTTATTTCTGCATTTACGTGACGCCGTAACAATTACTAGAACAAAGGAAAGTTTGTGTACCCCTCGCACATACTTACTAATGGACTGATATCATGATCATCAAGTAAACTTTTCTATGAATTTTTAGGGAAATTGGAATAATTATTTTACACTTTACCCAGTACTTGATCTATTCACAAAACATTTCTTCGTGTCTAAGAAAACTAAAGATTATGAAAAGCAGATAATCTAATCTTAATCAAGTTAAGTGCACAGTTATTAATAATTTAACGTATTTTTATTAACTATGATAATACTCATAATAACAGTAAAAATTTAAGAGATAAAATTTCAGCAATATAGTCGTATTATTAACGACTACTTATATAATTACAGAGAAATTAATTTGTGAGAACAATAAAAGTTAAATAATAAATGTTACGTATTTTTACATTTTTAGGGAAACCCTTAAAAGTTGGTTTAGTGATCTTTAAACCAAATGACCACATAGACCACATTTCCACGAAGCATTCAGGAACCAAACGCGAAAATAGGTCATGTATTTCTTAAAATTAAAAGTTACACAAACTCGATTACAACAATTTAACTAACACATTTTCAACGGCAGGCCGGACTACTGAAAATATAAAAAAAACATTTCATTGCTATTATACATAATAAAGTTTATATTCCTGAAGTAATGAAAAAGTTATAATTGAATTACATGAAATCAGAATTACAATAAAAACTTTAAAGTGACTATTAAACAGTGCTAATTTTCACATCGAGCGAAATTAACAACAATTATGTAACTAGTAGTTTTTAAGATTTAATGTCAAATATTATGTGTAAATATATAATATTACATCCAAAATGATTTCAATAAATACAATATATATATATATATATATATATATATATATACTTTTATATGTCATATTTATAGATACATATACAAAATATGTAGTTAAAAAGTTTTAATAAATTATTTATTTACCCAAGAGGTGATAACAAATTAAAAAAAATATTATAACTAAAGACTGAGAATGGAGAATATTTACCTATTTACCTTCCATCTATTAATAGTAAGTGAATGATACGTTATAATTTTAAGTAGATAGGTAGAAATTCAAATAAATCTCTCTTGATACGTTCCAACGTTATTATTGTAAGACAAGGAAACGGATATAATAAAACCGCTCATAAGGTGGTTGTCAGGACGAGAACCTTTTGAGACGCTACTTCCGTATCCGGTTCCTCCACGTGTATTTACACAGTTGCAGTGAGAAAAGAATACTTCTGTACCGATACACGCTTCCTTTCTCTTCAGGTTTACCATAGAACCTCAAGTTACAATATTACCAAAATATTGTCGACTATTGTGTAACAATTGAAGAAAGAGAACTTTGCAGAAAATAAACTTAATTAAATTTTGATATTATAATTTAATTTGTTATTCATTGCAGAGAAATCTATTAACTGATATCAAAGCAAATATGACTCAAAGCAAATGAATCAAAGCACAATAAACTTTTTAATTCTGTCCGATGTATACATTCCAGTTAAACCTACACCGGGTACAAAATACATCACTAGACGCCCCACCTAAATCTGGACAATCCTTTGAATGTCCAGACGCGACACATTACTAACTGCACGTATCAAGATACTGGGTAAATCGATAGGTATATTTACTGTGGAGGATGACTGGTAGAGTGGGTGGACTTCCCTTAGTGTTAAAAGCTTTTACTAGCCTGGACAAGAAGGACGTTTCCTGCCAACCTTACTTGGGAAGCTAGAAGGTGTGGAGACTTCTGCCCACATTGCAAGGAGACATGACTGATATATAATATGCCAGCTAAACTCAAAGAATCTCAACAGGAAGTGGTTCCTACCTCCAACCTTACTCTTCCTGAATATACTGTAACTACTGCAGCAAGTGCAAGATTTCTTTCACGGCTAAGTGTAATTAGAAGTTTTCTTGCTTCTCGTCAAATCCAAATCAATATTATATTTCGCTTCACCAATTTCCGCATTACAATTTCATCATCAAGAACTTGGTTTAATAAATTCACTACTCCCGCCATGTTTTACCTCGCTGTCAAAGCTTGGCTCAGATGTGCCCAAGTTGGCTGAATGTTACTGGACAACTCTAGACACTCTGGCCTCTACAGGAAGTGGTTCTTAGTTGAAATACTTCCTTCCCAGTGTGAAAGGAAAGTGAAATCTTAAACTGACCTAATTGAGTAGATAAGATTGTATTAATTAAAAACCTATATAAATAAAATAAATTAAATCGCTAAATTGACAGAAATTATTCCATTACTAAAAGGTATTAGAAATTTAGTTATTGCTTAAAGAAATCGTTTGAATTATGGCACTTGTATAAATGTAAAAAAAAACATGAGCTGATTTTGACCTAAATTCAAAATACCAATTAATAAAAACCACTATGTGGGGACGAACTCGTCTAGTGCATAATAAATGGCAACAATGCAAGTTATCTATAACGATAACGGTTGTTTATATTATATGATAAATTGATATAGGCTGTCTTCGATAATCTATCACGGGGCGTCTTTGAACTGACAGGCCAAGAGGTGAGAGACGGTGTGTTTCGATAGTGTCAATATTGACATACACTCTACCGTCGTTGGCAACAATGGAAGGAAATAATAGGGCTTAATAGCATTACATCTTGTACTTCATATATTATAGCTAGTTCTTGGAACCAATGTAAAACCATTTGTTTTTGCTCATGAAATTAATTTTTCATTGTTATCGAAATAATTTTTTTAATCTCCTAATTTTTTAAAGTTTTACTAAAATGTTGCTTTTTTGTTTATAAAAAACGTTTGCTATCTACACTGTGATTTTTAAAATCAATCCCTGCTTCTTTTTAACTGGTAATCTTATTGGATACTAAATGAGTCCAGGATTCTGTCTGTTATAATCCTGATGAAGCCCTAATAAAACTAAATGATTCATTATACATCACCTCGCAGCTAAAGGAAGAATTTCCCAGTGACTCTCCCTTTAGAATATTGAAGGTAGCAACGCCTTTCACATTATTTTATAACATACAGGTATTTACAATCCCACTTAATATTCTTATACTACGGCTAACAGTAACGGACTGTAATAAAAGGTGTATAGTTTGTAGTTGAAAAATACTTTGGCAGTGAAAGACATATAGTAATCGTAATATATGTGGTTATGATTAATTAACAACAAGTTAAAAAAAACACTAATTATTGAACTAAATCCAATATTCAATTTATTAGAAAGATCGATTACGTTTAGTACAGGTTTGCGCAATCGTACTCGATTTGTGTGTAGGTCTGTTAAACACAATTTTGATTACAGTATATATCAATGTTCTGACATGTTTTTCTAAAGTGTCAGTGT
The DNA here is from genome assembly GCF_021130785.1 of Homalodisca vitripennis. NCBI lineage: Eukaryota > Metazoa > Arthropoda > Insecta > Hemiptera > Cicadellidae > Homalodisca > Homalodisca vitripennis. The sequence continues at coordinate 95,273,240 of NC_060213.1, read as the reverse complement.
GATGTAAATGTTCCTGATACATCTGAGTCGTTAGTTCCTAGTTTCCCCAGCTCCGCCACCACCACATTGGCTGAATTCGAAGGATGGTGTTTCCTCCTGATGTCCTTAATATACCTCAGTTTTTATTGAAAACCACTTGAAATTTGGGTGAGGACATCTGATTATATCTCCGGAATTAATTTTTTCATAATTACTACAGTGAGATGGAGTGTGGTGAAGATCAGGAGATTCCCGCCTAATAACTGTCACTACTTCCAGGATTCCCTACAGATCTCTCACCACCTATGAGGTTAGAGTGCTTAAAATATTCTTCTTAGATTGCGGCCGTGATCTAGAGGAATCATATGAGTTTAACACACACAAACACACGCACGCACACACATAAATCAAATTTGTATAAAGGACAATAGCCTAATTTAATTTTTCTATAAACATTCAATCACAAAAAGTACTTACTCCGCCAAACCTCAAGCCCGGGTCTCTCATTTGCCGGATGAGTGTGCTACCACTACACAACATAGCTATTACTTTTTACGATTTAATTATTTTGGATTTTGCGTATGTGTAACATACGCGTTAAATAACATGCCATCTTAAGTTATCCTCCAAATGAAAAATTTACAGTCTACTTCAAGTGTTCTGATTATAAGTAATCTAATTGTATATTTGAAGTTAGTCTTTAAAGTTTTCTCAATACTTTGTAATATTACTATGAATATTTCATATGTAACTTTATTAAATATATAATTGAGATTTAAATATATCTAAAACTCCTTAGTACAGGTAAATAATAACCCAGTAATACAACTCTTCTTAGCCTTCCAGATATGGTGTAAATATACTTTATGTCAAACAATTTATCCGATAATATTGCCAGTATTTTTGTGGTAAATTCCTCAAATGTTATTGAATGTCACTTAGATCTGCCCAATAATAATTTTCTTAGTCAGTAAAATATACTTCCATTTATTCCTTTTTATCGTAGCTCAGCTGCTACAAGTTACATACAGGAGAATCGGGTGAGCCGCTTAGTCTGTTATCTGGCCTTACACAAATGTTATACCTGCATCCTGTACGTGTGGCATCTTGTAGTTAAAGGATGTTCCACGTGATCATCAAAGGCTTGAATGCCATCAGCAAGACTAGATCTCAGGAAAGGTATCTTTGAACATGCGTTTTAACTGAAGGATGTGGACAGTGATGTTTCACTTTTTCTAAAAAACAAAACTTACTCGTTCCATGATAAATACCAGACAATTTCCTTCAATTGCTACCCATTCCTCCATTGTTTACATTTTGGAATTTTGTACATCTTAACATCCACTTTCTCTGATAACGTACAGAATACCTGTAACAGGCTTATACTTTTGAGGTGAAATAAGAGAGTTAAGATGTTAGTTAAAAAATAAACTGAAATCAGAATACCACATTAAACAGCGAGCAAAGGACTGTTTGTTCTAGAGAATATTAACCTGTTGAATTCCTTCCATGATTGTCTACCTTTGGCGAACCAAGAGCTGTGCCAATATAGACCTTTGATGTTGTTCAGTGACGCTCAATTTAGTTGAACAATCCTGAGTATAGCTTTGACAGTGAACTTGATACTGCTCTTAATTAAAGCCTTCTCAATGAAGTTTCAGTATGGAATATAAAAGTTAGCTAATTTAAACGAACAAACGACCAACGGCATTACAAATATAAAATAAATGTTATGTAGTCTATTAATTTTATTACTCTATAAAGTATACTATACTACTTTAAGATAAACTATTTGACTCTGCACATTGAGTGATCAGGAAAAGACAATGTTTGAACCAAAAGAGATAAAGATTTTGATATTTCCAATCCTGACCATATCAGATCCAATTACATATTTTGTATTTTTGAGACAAAACTGAAATATTAGTGAAACACCATATGTGGTAGTGTATCGTGTTTTGGTATGTAGTTCCTTAAATGACGTGATAAAAAAAAAATTAACACTTCATGAAAATCACACTTTATTCCAGATTACTTTATATTTCATTGGTTTTTAAATGCATCGCTAGAAAATAAATGCATACTGTATATTTACGTTGAACTAATTGTTATAATTTTTAGAAAATTAATTTTATGCTTTCTAAAAGAACTCTGATCTCGTAAAAAAATACAAATCAACAAAATTATAAAAATTATACAATAGATGCTGCGTATTATATTTTGTCAAAAGGCCAGTCATCAAATATTTTTGGATAAGTTTCAAAATTTGGGTATTTGTAAACATTCACAGTAGGTGGTATGATCCTGAATGTCACCTACAATTCTGTAAATGCACGAGAATATACTAATTACCTTCGCATATATATGGGCCCTATTAAAAGAACAAAGGAAAAAGTCAATAATAGTTGTTTCCTTAATGCAGTGGCGAGTCCCTGCCCAATTATTTTGATCTACGGTCTGGTCTTTTACTTCACTGTAAGAGTAAACATAAGTGGAAATAAGCATGAATTATTTATTTATTAATAGCTTTTCTGTAATGGATACAAATTTGTAAATAACTATAATGCCTTATTTTAAGCATGTACAATATAACATGAGAGTTACAATAATATAATCAATTAATATTGGAATTTAATACGTAATGTCACACATAAACAAACAGAGTGTGTTTGTAAAATCGTTTCCGGATGTATGTTATTAAAAATAAGTTTTATGAAAAGTTAACACAAACTCTCTCCAACAATCTATCCCTGAGTCTTTCACAGATGACAGGCCAATATTGTATCCTAGAGGTGAGAGAACGCAACGATATTCAAGTCTCAATATTGGCAACAATGGTGCGAGTTGTGTTGTAATTTGATACATTTAATTTATTACACCACATTTTATTTCTCATGGCTTCATATCGAACTAATAAATTAGTTCATACTAGTTAGTTAATACTAGTTTCATAGTAACAATTTGTATGATGTATTATTGTAATTTTAGACGACGAAAGATCGTTAGGTTTTGCATTGTTATATCTGTAATTCTATTTCTCACCTGCAAGACATTTTATGATAGTTTATAAGTATTTTATCATATGAACGTACACAGAAGTACCGGAGGCTGTACATCGGTAAATAAATCTTAACCTTCCCAGCTGTCAACAACTTATTGAAACACTTTTATGAACTGGCATTTGTCTGGGATGAATCACTGACTAACTAATTAATTACAAAGCCTTTGAAAACAAAACCATCTTACAGCCCTGAATACTTCCTTTACATCAACTTAAAACGAATATTTATATTAAATACTTCCCTTTAACTTAACTCGCATGCATTCAGGAGATTATAGAAACTTGGTAACGTCATAAAGTTCACCCGGAAAAGCTGCTATCACAAGATGCTGACTACGAAATCCTTGACCACAAATTTTAATCTCAAACCCGTCCAAAACAACCCCAAACTAATTAGGTATAAACCTAGACAATAATTAGTCAAATGAAAACTGGTTCACCAGAAAAAGTAAGCATATGCAACTGCAATCCTGGCTTATATCACTAAAAACGATAAGGACTACATTAACTTTTTAATTTACTATACAATAATTTACTACACGATGTTATTATTAATATTTACAAAAAGATATCGGCTTAGGAACTATTATTATAGGCAGAATGGATACTCATCAAAACTGCCCGCAGGAATTTCGTTTCGTGGCTCAGACAGGTTAATTCGTCTAACGTATATCACTCCTTTATACTGAAAGTGTGAGTTTAACTCTGCTACTTGATAAAGAAACATTCATGACAATCGTTTAAATTATTTACTACAATTAACACATTTGCTATAATTGGAACAGACACTTAATTACTATTTCAATATACGTTTTATGCATTATTTTTACTATTTTATAGATGAAAATCCTGAAAAATTAAATAAATAGGCCTAAAAATAATTTACAATAAAATCTTAGGTCGTAAACCCGTCCTCTCGAAGTCCAGCTTAATTTTCTACTGGGTCAGGTCGCACATACCACGTAGAGTTGGTATCGTTGTTTAATCAAACACCACCAGTGTCCTACAATGAATTCCTGACCCTTAATTTCTACTTGCTTCGTAATTTCATAATCATATAACCAAGTGGAGGTTGCATTCTGAATCAAAACATTTTATCTTTCCCTAACAAATATAACTCTGAAATATTGTTTTTGTATTCTCCCATCTAATGTATTAGTATTGTTATTTCTTATTTAAATAGTTCAAAAACTTATCCAAATATACCTATGTAATGGTTTAAATGCAACATGACACTGGACGAAACTGTGTTATAGTTTCCACATACAGGTCCAGTCCCAGTATCTACAAATCCGTTCAGTTCAACCCGGGTTGAGATCTTAGTGACACTATGTTTTGTCAAACATGGGTCCCCGCCTAGTGGACACAGTTATTTCATACTATTATTTTTAAAGTGGGCACTCTTTATGCATAAAAACTGTTTTATAAGTTTTAACGAATTAAATTTCATGTTATAATAATCACAACTAATTTTTATGTAAAAATACAGTGAAATAAAAATCAGTGTTGATTTAATCAACAGAAAAATAATAATTGTTGCAGAATTTATTTGGTTGTAAGGGCCATTCATCCATAAACCCCAGAACTCTTTACGGGGTATTTCCATATAAACTTTCACTTTAAATTAGTGTCATTCATATCACTCTTTCGAAAATGACCAAGACGCGATAGTAACAGTTCTTTTCATTTATGAAAAGCGTCTTCCTTTACAGCGCTGCATCTCAGATGAAGCAATGAGTGACTATTCAATGACAAGTCTTTACTTTTCATTAAAAGAAGTAAATATTGCAGTATAAAGGAAGTTTTAATATTCTTTTTTGAAATATTTCACGTTTATTTGTAACGTATATAGATTCTATGGTATTATGTATTCGTAAAAACATGTATATTCTGCTGCTGAGAATAATACAGGTAAGACATGTATAATTCTTTATTTAAATATATTTTTCTCACGATGAAAATATGTATAGAATAGTTTTTTACTTATGAAAACTACATATAAACTAACAATGATGAAATATATTCCTTTGTAGTAGATGTATTTTCTTTCATTAAAATATACACACATATATTTCATTTGATTAAGGATTCGTTTAATGTGGTACCGTAGTAGAAATTCATATATTTACAAAATGTTTTTATAAAAATCTAGTAAAATATTGATAGCAATTAATAAAACATTAAATATAACAACTATGAGAACATAAGATACTAAGGTATTTACTATGTCATTGTTTAGAAACCCTTCTAGACCTACTGGTGGCATTACATTGTAGATTAAAGATGATTAAATGTCAAATGCCTAATTGTTATAATTCACAACTGTTTATTTATATGTTTTTATCTCCCAGGCAGGGAATAATATAGTTTTAGATCAATACGAGTAATAAGTTTTCCAACATTTGAAAAGTTATCTATTACTTTTTGTTTAATTTTCTCAAGCAGTGGCAACTCCCTGCACAATTAGTTTGATATATGGAGTCGTTGCGCCTGTAATGTATGGTATTATTACTTATAGCTATACCTTTCGTGGAGGGAAAATGTAATTCTAAAATCAATAGTTGAAGTTAAATATTTCAGATATCCTTACAAGTAATTCATAATATCAAAATATTTGTATGTATTTTGAGATTGAAAACGTTTAATGCAAGGTTACTATGAATACCGTTAAACAAGGCTTATTAACTAATAAGTAAATACATGAAAATATTCAAGCGAATATTTCAAACATTACATTAGAGATTGTCTATAATTAGGACTAAATTCAAACGCTGTAATGATCTACAATATTTGGCTTTCGCATTATATAACTTAACAATTGACAACTGACACGTTAATTTATATTCTGGTCGGTAACAGAAGACAGTATTTGAGAATGTCAGTATTGAAATAGCCTCTGGGAACACTGGAAATATATGGTTTTCTTCCATAAAAAATCACGGGACAATTCACAACTGCCACGTCAATGTAGATTCTGGTCGGTAACAGAAGACAGTATTTGAGAGTGTCAATATTGACATAGACTCTGGGAAGACTGGTAATATTTAGTTTTCTTCCACAATAAATCATAGGACAATTCACAACTGCCACGTCAATTTAGATTCTGGTAGGTACGAGAGTGCGGTATTTTAGTGTGTCAATATTGACACAAACCCTAGGAACACTGTAAATATTGGGTATTATTCCACAAGTAATCAAAGGCAAATTTACAATTGGCACGATTTAGAATATGGGAGGTAAGAGAAGACGGTACTAAAGAGCGCCAATATTCACACATATTCTGGGAAAATTGTCAGTATTGGTTGGCTTCCACAATACAATAAGGGTAAATTCACAAATGATAGGTCAATTTGAAATCAGGGGGATAAAAGACTACAGTGATTCAAAGTGTCAATATTGGCACAAACCGTGGGAACATTGGCAGCATTTGGTTTGCTCTCACAATATATCACGGAGCAGTTCACAACTGATTGGTGCCAATATTGGAACAATCTGGGAAGACTAGTATTAACTGTTTTGCGGTTTTATCATTGCCATCATGGTTACCCATAACGTCAATGCAAAAGTGTTATCACTAAGGCCAATCCCATGAAGGGACACGCATCATCATTGAACTTGATGTTAAACATATAGAATGAAGCTTCAAATTTAAAGTCTGTAGATCGTGTAGTGTATATACGAGTACTTTTATTTATTTATTTTTAAAATGAACATTTATTATTCTTGGAATTTCTTTTCAGACAGCTCATACCTAAATTCCCTTATCAAGAAGGGTAAAGATAATTTTTATCATTTTAATGATATTAAGAAGAGGGACATATATCCTACGAGTGCTGTAACAAGCTTAACAGTCAAATTAGGCACCAGTTGAAAAATAATTAGTTTCCAAGTTTACATTCCTTAATTCTTAACTTATTAGTTTAATCACTCTATACAGAATGACGAGAACACATGGGGGTGGTGACTTCTGAGGTCGTAGTAATAAATACTCGAATTGCAAAGTTTACTTATAAGTTCAATTTAATTAGTGAAACTTACAAGCACCAATTTTAGTTGGTAAATTAAATGTATGCCTTGCCACGTTGCTGCAAATTACAGTACAAGAACTAAAAACGTATATCTGATAGGTGTGCATAAAATATCCAATGTTCTATGTAATTATGCCTACGATATTTTCTTTATAAAACTTTAAGATTTTACTTCCCTTCGCAATGTGTAGACTCGCAACCCGGGTGTCGGCGTCTTGGCACGAGACATTGAAGCTGTAGTCTAAGAAGGGTTATTTCTAGTCGGTGATTACTAGAAGAGGAGTAGAAGTTATGAAAGTGGTAGGCACCTACTCAAATAATACGTGAGCTCGTCTAAAACAAATACGCGACGGTATTAGCCATTTAATGAGACAAAAACCTATGACGACCATGTGCTCGTCAGAAGGACGACGCCACAACTTGTATCTATTTCAATCAAGCAAATAAAATATCTTCAAGTGTAAGTTAAGTTACTTTACTATTTAAAACTTTACTTTACGTTGCATTCATTTTTATATGCTCGGCATCAAAGGGCTAATTTAATAATACGGAAAGATAAATTTTACTTACGGACAAGGCACGCGAGGTCAAATCGGTCACGTAGTTGGGCTGCTAGAAAGGGTTAGAATAAATATTCATACGCGTGCCAATTAGGTAGTTACTCCGCCGATAATTTAGTTCCGGAACATTGGATAAAAAAAAAATCTTACATCGTACTGGCTGACTAGGTTGTGAAATGTTACATTATATACAATGTAACTAACTAACGGTACAACTCTTTTAAATGCTGTAATATTCACTACCTTATGATTTGCGAACAATTGCAGACACAAAATGATGAGGTAAAGAAAACTGAAATGTAAATCTGTCCATTCAATAAAGACTCCACTGCTGGGATTAAAGTGAAGAGCGTTTTGTCCTTTTTACAACGGAGACAAATTTTTCCTTTTACTTTACTTTTAAGATGTGACTTGTATTAAGGTAACAACTCACCTCAGCGTCTTTTAATAATAATGTTTTTATCGTTTATAAATGCAACCACAATATTACAATATATATATTTCAAAAATATTTAAACAAATTATAACTAGCTAACATGTTGCTTTAAAACTGAAATTAATGTTATTACAATTAGTTGAACGTAAGAGAGGCCCAATACTCGAGGGCTGGAATAATCTCATCCATGCCAGTCTGTACGCACAATATCTCCTTCCCCATTTCAGTCTTTATAAAACACTATCCTATAACTGTAGACTTTAAAGTTTGCATGAAGCTGCATTTCTGAAGCATGCTGATTTCAATAATGGTGAATATCACTCTATGGGGTTTTGCTGGGTGTTATCCAACATTTTTACATTGGTCTTATGGTTAACATGATGGCAACAACAAAATAACAGAAAAGAATAAATTTGCAAACAAACTAGAATAAGCATATTCGATTTTAACATTTTACCTGTCACACAATTACCACAAACATACAAAATAATATATTCGTTGTATTCAATTTTACTATTTAAAAACTGCAAGGAGACCACCTTAATTAAGAAAACATTGAACATATATGGTAGGATATATAAATATATTAAATGTAAACGGTAAATTTCTCATGGTACTTCTCATTTTTACATAGGCAAAAATAAAGTTCTATGATGGTGCTTGTGCAACAATGTACGTACTTTAGATTAGCGTCATCCAATGTATGGTGATTAAAGTTTATTTTGTCTGTCTGAAGAGAATGGGATTAACAGTGTGCTTTTCCGTATGATTATCAGATTCTATATCTGTTCACAGGACATTTTGTGATAGAAATGAGCTACAGACTTGAAATTTGTATGCACCCTCATCGAAGCCCTGTTTCATGACATTGTCTCTTCTACTTGTAATAAATATTTTTGCTGTGTAAAAATGCACCCTATGGAATAAAAAGATAAATAAATTAAATATTATTTGAGTTCATCTTGCGGTTTTGATAATTCTAATATATATATATATATATATATATATATATATATATATATATATATATATATATATATATATATATACTTCAAAGCGTGCCTTTCACATATTCGTATCTGCTCTAAATTGTATCGATAAATAACAATTGAGCGTTTTATATATATATAACGCTCAATTGTTATTTATCGATACAATTTAGAGCAGATACGAATATGTGAAAGGCACGCTTTGAAGTTGTATATATGTTAAATAATTTACTATTCATATTTTTTCATCTTTTTAAAATGAATAAATCATGTTTAGGAAATAATTTATTGTTGTGGATAAGAAATGTTCCATGGAACCCATAATAGGACTTTAGAATTTTAAATGTAAAGTAATATAACTGGTCTGCAACTTTGCGCACAATAGAGATGGATCTAATCGTTGTGTAGTGGCAACGTGTTGCTACGTTATTCTGGTAGCTGACAACAGGTTGCGGCAATGTGTTATTTCAATAACTGTTGCCGACCGACTATTGCGTAATGTTTGTCCATCTATCAGATTCCTTATGTACTTAAAACAACTATTTTCAGTGGCTTTTGCTTATCCATCAGTATTTTAATACATACAATTTTTATTTACACTAAGAAATTAAAATTTTCCAAAAACCGTTACTTTTACAAGGAAGAATTATGGAAACTTTCGTAAAGCATTTATTGTATGTCGACGTTGAAAATAATAAAACTTTTTTATCTGAAATGCATTTACTTGTACAACTGCAATATTTCAAGCGATAAGGGATTTAGCGAACGGCGGTATATCTTTTTATAGACCGATACATTGTAGCGATAGGACTTAAATAAATACTTCAAACTAACTGGTAAGCTTTTGGCTACGTTGGGTAGTAACTAGATTACTGGAGATTCAGAACTAGTAATGTGCTTTATATCAATGTTACATGGCGCTGATGTTACGTAGGACCACAGAAATAACTGAAATAATCCACTAGACCTCATAATACTTCGTCTGTATGAATGAGTATTCACCTGTATAAATAATAAAACTAAAATTTATGCAAAAAAAAACATCGTTGTACTAGTGTTACTGACACTAGAAAACATCCACGCTTTAAACGGGCTTCATATAACAATTAATGTGTTATTATGGCATTTACAACAAGGTAAGTTTCTCATCAGATTCAGTACGTTACTTATTCTGAAGATTTATAAATCGTTGAATTTTTCACGTTGCATCCTATTTGAATAAAAGTAGCATGGTTCTTGCGCTAAAACCTATTGCCATATTATTATTGTTTGCGTCACAAGAACACAGTACATGTAGAATATTCTTTTGCATACATGTACATTATTTCAGTTTACAGACACAGAAGCATTGTCATTAAGTATAAATATGAAGATAAAATGAAAATATTTTACCTTAATTTTTACCGTGTCACAGCAGACGATTTACACACAATTACTGGGTGCAGCGACTCATGACGTCAGAGGCAGCGTCATTGTACTGAGTCGAGCGTCACAATAGCCCTCCCTGGTATATCCTGAATGAGAAATTATGACATTTTGCAATTGTCCTCGTTTTAATGCACATTAAATGTTATTTGCGTTCTACTTATGTGGTTTAGTCTATCTAAAAGTACACGTTACAATAATACTCACTAATTAAAACATATATATCTCATAGTACAAGAATGAAGTGCATAACACCACTTACCACGTAACAGCACTTAGTGTGGCTTACAAACGTTCTGGTCTATAACAACATGTATTAAACAATGTCGTATGATTGTACTCAGGTTGTTTAAAAACATTATTTACTTTGCTAATTTCTCACTGCAATCTTGGTTAAATTTTTTATTAAGTTTATTCTTGAGTAAAAATTATGGCAGTTATAGTGTTTATAAATTCGCGCATATTTTGTCATCGTAGCCAATTACCTCTAGCTTCCTTCTCATTATCAAAAACTAACCTGCTAAATATGACTTCTACGGGTATGCAGTGTGGCATAGGCAATAAATCATTTTTTTTTCTATTTTTTAAGTTTGTCTATTACGTCTAGTTTTTATTACCAGTGTTTATATTCTTTATTTTCACGTCTAATATTAATATAAAGATCAGATAAAAACCTTTGTTATGTTTACCAAAACGTTGTTATACAAAACACCACGATTTGTATCCAGTAGTATTATTTTTTATTTTGAATGGATACGATTATTTACAATTCATTCGTAATATGTAAATTTAAAGATTGTTTAAAAGGTGCTATCTATTGAATCGATGGTACCATTGATCACGACGTTTTCTACTATAGTATACTCGATATGGCCTGACTGGATATTGAACGACACCACAGAGATGCTCCGTGGCACCATTTAGCGGTTATTCTAATTGAATATTTATCTCGAATAATCCAGGCAATATAACACACACACACACACACACACACACACACACACACACACACACACATATATATATATATATATATATATATATATATATATATCAGGCCTGTTATTCAGTACAAGGAGTAGAGCACACAACGTAACCGGTAACGAGATTCGTTAAGATTCCAAAGATTGAAGTTTATTGGTGATATCATCAGTCTAAAAGTGTTAATACGGCACATGAGGACATGACATATGATTTTACTAAGTTTGTTTACAAACGTATACATTAAGTGGTTTTATAGTACCAATAATAGTTATACATGATCAATGTAAACATGTTCTCTATAGTTCAGTCAAGTTCCTTGGGGTGAGTGGAACACTCAACACTGTGCTGTGAAATGAAGCGCGTGTGAACTTATGTCAAACTCTATATGTCAAACAGGAATGACATTTTGTGTAGCCCTTCGAGTTAGTAAAGCTTTTGCTAAATGCCAAATACAACATTTAATACTGACATTAACTTATTGTTATATGTATCATAAATATTTTACAGATTTTCCATTGATGCTATACAATATATTTGAATACTACACCTTTGTAATCTTACAGTAAAAAGGATCCTCACAGTTTGTCGTGTGACAGATGCCTCGTGGGATTATCACACCTACTGTACCTAAGGCAACGGAGGGTTCCATAGTTCTGTCCCTTAGGAGCATAGGACACTATTAATCTAGATTATACATTGGACAATTAGATTATGTCACTTGACTCATACGTTTATATTGTCTGTAACATTTCCTTGACTGGCTGCGAGACACTATCCTGTCTACACATGTATATAATACTCTTAAAGTATAATTCGGGGAAACCAATATTAATTAAACTATCTTATTTTTATTTAATTTATTTAAATTATTACTGAAGCTGAACTGACCTACAGACTTGAAATACGACGATGCTTATTTCGCAATATCAAGTTCAACTGTAAATCCATAATATTTGGTAGAACACAAGCAACCTTTCTTTTCTTAATGTAACCACGATAGAAAAGAGAAAATTATATAGTAAAAGATCTTTTAAACAAACTGACCATAAATATGTTTAATTTAATGTAACAAATTCACGTTTGAATGGTTCCCCGGAAAATCGGTACAAGCGCCAAAATTAGAGTATGGGGTTTTTTCATGGAAAAAAGTTCCTTGTGCTTCTATCTGTCACGTGTAATGGCCGATTTTTTAAACTACAACAGGGAATTGTGGGTAGGGGAAGTTCGCGCTTCCTGGAAGAATGTTTCATATGCAGCGCGTGGGCGAACGAGATCATGTCTTCACCGGTGTCAGGTCTTGTAAAACACTTAAATAGAGGCAAAAAGCGAAAGTTAAAATTAGATTCGTGGAAGAAAGAAGTTCAGAAGAGTCGCAGGAATAGTGGGAAGGAGTATTTAAACTACAAGAATGAAGTAGTGCCTGAAAAGGTACCTATTACTGAGGTAAGTGGAAAAACTTTACTTGTGCTAGGCCTATAGTTGAACACTATTATAACCTTTGTAATCCAGACTGATTTACCAAGACTTAGATATTTAATTTTCATTTGTAATTCTTTTTACTTGTAAATTATGGTCTACCTGTTCTCAATTATTTTTATTGATACTTTCATGTTTGCTTTTTACAAGTCTTTCTCAGAAATATTATGATGCAAACCATAGGCTCGTTCGTATTGGAAATTTGAAAATACCTATTCCAAATAATTTAGCTATTTGATAGTAATAAAAATTATATATAACAATCCTGAACTAACATACTAGACCTGGCATTTAAAGAATAAATTAAACCAGACTTAAATGTTATTACTGTTTACTGTATGGGCTGTTTGATTTCAGGATTTTACATGTTCCTGCTCACACGAAGGCTGCAAAATCATACAATTTGTGGCAAAGCTGGAGCTCTTCAATTCATTTTACGATAAGACATACTTGGAGCAGACCTGCTACTTGGCATCACTGATGGAAATTTCTGAACCTGCTCGGCGTAGAGTTGAAGAGGCAATTTCTCAGCGTACCTGTACTGTTAAGTACCGTTTGTACATTGACCAAAAGAGCATCCATATATGTCAAAAACATATTTTATCCATATTTAATGTGAAAAAACGTAGAACTCAAATGATTGTTCAAAAGCTTAAGTCAGGACAAAACTTGAACGACTTGCGTGGTAAACACAGCAACCGTCCTCACAAAATAAAGGACGATGATATCACTTTGGAAAAACAACACATTGCTAGCTCTCCATCCCAAGAAAGCCATTATGGGAGAAATTCTAGCAAAAAACGTTGCCTAAACTCAGATCTTAACCTATCTAAAATGCACAAGCTTTTCTTACAAAAGTACCCTGAGTCTAAAGTAAATCTTCACAGATACAAAATGATTTTTAATGAGGATTTTAATCTTAGATTTGGTGTCCCAAGATGAGACACATGTACCGTATGGGGCATCCTTTTTATCCAGTTATCTGCAGCTGATGACAAACAAACCAGAAATGGCATTATGAGGGAAACACAGCTGCACCATTTAAAAGCAGAAAAAGCATACAAAACTGCGACGATATTCGAAAAACTGAATTTGGAAAGACTGGGTCCTAAATAATAAACGAGGTCGTGAAAACGTTGATTGGAAGGTAGGCATACGATATTAACACCAAAACACCGTGCCGGTTCGTAGAGGGAGCGGGCAGCCAGCTTTGATTTTGTAACTCCGACCACAGAAAACTCCAAGATGTCCTTGCCCTATCGAAGGTCAGAAGAGAAGAGAGACAAGAAACCTAATTCCCGATATCTAGAAAACCTGAAAATACTAGAACAAACAAAAAGCCAGAAAGCCACAGAAACATCTAGAAAGAGAACAACCATCTGGTAAAACAGATGGCTCGACCAGCTGTAAGGAAACAGCTCCCGGTTCCGTCCAGAGACCAACAAAATAAAGTGGCAAACGCCACATGCTCCCCCTCTACCCCGGGAGAGAAAAGAAAAAAACTCAAAAGGATAAGGTAGGAAGACAAGAACGGAAAGATTAGAGACTACAACTGGTACTGCTGTCGTTAGCAAACAGCTAGAAATAGCTCTAGTATGGATATCCTGCACGCTCGCGAGGCGCTCCAAAAGCGTAACGGCTAGAATCCATTACCGACTGACCACAATACTCAAGATTAAATCTTTTTAGTTTAAAGAGGCTTGAGGAAAAGCCTAGTAGTAGTAAAAAAAACTTGAACAAAATTAACTACTTTCTGTGGTAGCTACCAATAAATAAAGGTCTGAAGTGTTGACACAAGGATGGGTTTTTTTCGTTTGTTTCTACATCACTAATACGCTTGGTGGTCAAAAGGCTACAAGAGGGTGTTCCAGTAAGGTTGGGAAGGAAATTAAATAAGTGTACACTTATTAGCCAAAGCTTATTAGCCAAAGCACTTCCTAAAGTCTCCACCATCCGGGTTATCTCCACCCCGGAACCCAAGGGCCACTTAAGCACCCGAATGGGAAACCCCGAACGGCTGGCGGAACTCCTTGGACCACCGGGAGAGTTTATAACTCCAGACCATAAGGTCTGTATTTTTTTTTTCTTCAAAGATGGTAGGAACAGAAGGGATGAAGAGACCATTCCAAAGCGAAAATTAAAAATATGAGAAAATTACACCCATCATAATATCAACAGACCCCAAGTTCGTGTTGTAAAGGCTAATTAGGTAAAACCTGGTACTGGCAAAATTTAGCAAAAGTGGGCCAGTACTCTCCTCCCCCTACGGGACGGCTGAGAAAAAAAATTGGTGGCCAGTGGGAAAAGACAAAATAAAGTTTTATTTTTCCCATACTAGTTTTTTAAATTTAGAGACTTGGAGCAAATAAATTCAGGCTCTTAAAAGGCGTGAAAGAAAAACTGTAGAGCTACGGGAAGAGCTTAACGGAGTAAGGAAATCATTTGGTCGTGGTTTTAAAGTGGTTTAATTAGGAACTTTAATAAAAACAAAAAAAACAACTAGTTTCTAAGTGTTGGCCAGGAAAGGCAAAAAAAAAACCCTGAAACCTACGGAAAAGAGACCCAAAAAAAACTAACTGGGCCAAAACCCAACAAAATTAGGTTAAACAATCAATAAACCTCTAAAACAATAACAATAAAAAAGCCTTCAAAGGATAACAGTAACAACAGTAAAAAAAAAACACTTCCAATATAAACACTAAACAGCAAATAAATAAGATAGCTGCTGGGAACATTTAGCAGCTTCTTCAGAGACAAAAATTATAAAGTCTTAAAGACACAAAGAGATAACAACAACAACTAACTACAAAAATATATAGACAAACTACAATCTTCAACAATATTTTCAACAATAAAAAAACTAAACCTATCCATCGCTGCTAACTTAGCTGAATAACAAAGAATTCCACCTACTGCCAAAAGACTGACCCTACTAAGCAAGAGAAAGACAAAGAAAAGGAAAAGGGAAAGAAAATGTAAGCTTGTGTTGTAAAATGTAATGGGTTGGCCGAAACCAAGGATAGCAGGCTTGCGCGACTGCATTAGGGAATGTTAAAAATAATAACATAAAATTCACTCCCAATGTACAGCCTAGAAAAATTGCCGAAGCAAAAAAAAATTCTCTTAAAACAGCCAATGCTAATCCTGATCCCCCGTGTATATGTACTGTAAAAGAAGAGGAGTAAAAGTATCAGAGTGTTAATGTGGTGTAAGGAAGAGAAGAAGAAGAAGAAGAAGGAGGAGGGAAAAAAAAACTAACTAACATCACTATGCCCTAAACCATCCCTATAAACGTCCCGGGCAGCGGCGCTTTTTGGTCTTAGATAGGCCCAAAATATTTCTTCAGGTGGGAAACATGGGCCGACCTAATAAGTTTCCCTGAATTGGGACACCTCAATGTCACGGTAACAAGTATTCAGAAAATCATTAGAGCAATTTTACTGTGGTGTGTGCAAAAGTACAAGTTGTAAAAAAAAACTATTATAAATTTATAGTATTACAAATAAATAAAAGTAAAAGCATAAAGTACATTGCCTTATTATTACCCATGAAAACCAACTTCCTAGTATCACTAAACAGGTGTAGGCAGAAAAAAAAATCAAAAGTTTGGCTTTCAGAGCAAAAAATGTCGGCTGCCATCAGAGGGGGTAGACTCAATTTGTTTCCTCTCAAAAGGTTGAGAAAGTTCAAAGTAATTCAAAAAAAAACTAACAACACCTTTCAAAACCTAAAAGAATAAGAGGAGGGAAACAAAGTAAACAAAAATTAATCAAAAGCAAGAGCAACTGTACCGTAGAAGAGCAAAAAAAAAATATATATGTGGAGCGAGTCGTAAGTAGCGCTACCGGTAACTACTACATAAAGTTCAACAAGGCCCAAGTGAACAAGACACAAGCCTAAATAGTAAAACTCTCCCTTAAAACTGTAAATAATTTAGAACACCCCCAAAAAAAATCTCTTTTGAGGCCAAGAATCCAAAAAAAAAACCCCAGTGAAAAATTAAAAATTAAGAAATTAAAGACCAAAGGAAAAAAAAAATTATTTAACCACTTAAGGCTTAAATTAGGCTAAACTGAAAATTTAGGTAAGCTAAAACACCCGAAGCTGAATCAAGCAAGCTGGACATATCAATCAATCCAAAGAGTCCACTAGGGTTTGTGGTATATTATTAAAATAGTGAACCCTCAGGTGGCAAAACTATAGTTTTAAAAGTTAGTAAAAGAAAGGATGTTTCAACATTTTGGAAAGAAAGTTTAGTTTGTAAGTAATTAAATCACTTATATGTATGTCAGCACGTCAAATCCAACCCCAAGCTGCAACTTCATAAAAATTATAAAACAAGCCTAGGCCTATGTTACTTTCAATACTAGTTGAAACTAAAGGTGTACTCCATATTAACTTTAACTGTTTTAATTTAAACAGGCACTAGTCAAAAGAATCAAAGGGCTTTTAATAATAGACTATGAAAGAATTATTATTTTTACAATAACATTAAAGTTTTGAAGAAGGTTTTAGAAAAAAAATTGCAAACTGTTAGACTAAATCAACCCCTTAAGCTTGAACTGCCCCGAACAATCAAATAGCATAGGCCTACATAAAAGTTTTGACATGTTTCTAAGTAGAAAAAATATCAGATAAATTTAACAGTAACACTTCACTTACCTTGTGTATAGACTAAGATTAATTAACAAAATTGTGTAAGACTCGAATAAAATTTCAACGCAGTAGACAACATCATCAAATTAGTGCTATTAAAAATTTAAACTCTTATCAACTTTAAAACATGTACAAGTGGAGTAAATCCGCTGGAAGAAATAAATAAATAACTAAATAATTAATTAAATCCTAGAATAACAACAATTAATTGCATTTGGAACTAAGGGTAGGTGTGTGGAAAGGTTTAAAAATTTTAAATAAATCAGATGTAGAGATGAAATATCAGAAGGAAAGCAAGTTATATAAAAAAGAACACTTTTAATTATAAGCCAACCCAAAGTAAATAATCTGGTGAAACTGAATGGGGGTTTCAAATATTAACCAGAAAGCTAAGAACTTTAAAAACAAAAGGTGGGCTATACATAGGCGGCAGTACAATACGCAGTCACCAACAGCATCTATGAAATCCTTCGACTTTACTTGCACAGATCTGAGCCAAAGTTTAAATTAAAATACTAAAAGGTGCTAATTAAAGTTTAGAAAGCACAAGTAATTAAGTACCAGGTATGTTTAAGGCAACAGGCTACACTGTAGGTGAAAGTAAAAGTTTAGGTTAAAGAGTTGTTAACTTGGTGAGAGAAAAAAAAATTATTAAAATTGGTTTAAAGTAAAATTTTTAAGCTAGAAAAAAATCAACCAAATACCCTATGCCTAAATAATTAGTGAGAATAAGTTACTAAAGTTTAAGAAATACTGCCACTCACATGTTCAATTATTTACACAACTAGGCTTAGGTAGCAGTTGGTTGCAAGAACTGCTTGGCTCAGACTTTGCACATTTAAAAACAAGCTACTTCGAAAAAGTTTTAACAATTTGAGTAAAAAAAGGCAGTGTAAGGAAAATTTAGAAAACTAAAAAAAATTTAGGAAAAAACGTCTACCCCTTTAAAAAAACTTAAAAACTAGGACTTAGCTCTCATAGCTGTGTAGAATTCCTCCCGCTCCCACCGGCAAGCCTAGCCTTCCATTTCAAACCACGATCTGCTACCAATATGCGACGATATTCGAAAACTGAATTTGGAAAGACATGGGTCCTAAATAATAAACGAGGTCGTGAAACGTTGATTGGAAGGTAGGCATACGATATTAACACCCAAAACACCGTGCCGGTTCGTAGAGGGAGCGGGCAGCCAGCTTTGATTTTGTAACTCCGACCACAGAAAACTCCAAGATGTCCTTGCCCTATCGAAGTCAGAAGAGAAGAGAGACAAGAAAACCTAATTCCCGATATCTAGAAAACCTGAAAATACTAGAACCAAACAAAAAGCCAGAAAAGCCACAGAAAACATCTAGAAAGAGAACAACCATCTGGTAAACAGATGGCTCGACAGCTGTAAGGAAACAGCTCCCGGTCCGTCCAAAGACAACAAAATAAAGTGGCAAACGCCACAAAACTCTGAATGAAGATGTAGACAATGCAAAAATTAATGACAACATCATTGTTTTATGCGTTGATCTTGAACAGGTGTTGTTTACGCCTAACCTCACGGACTCTGAAGTTTATTATCAAAGGCAATATTCAAATTATAATTTTCCTATTTACAATATGGGCAATAACGAGGTAACAATGAACGTTTGCACGAAACTATCGCTAAACGCGGCTCTGCTGAAATAAGTTCCTGTATTCTAAGATACATTTTTAAAACCTTCAACAAACGAACCTCAACAACAGCCCAGTCTTATTGTATGGTCAGATAGATGCACTGGACAAAACAGCAACTGAAATATGATAGCATTATATCATTACCTTGTTTGCGCCAAGTATTTTACTGAGGTCAATCAAAATTTTTTAATGACCGTGCACAGCTTTCTTCACTGTGACAGGGATTTCGCTCTCATTGAAAGATGTAAAAAAAACAGCAACCCTTCAAGTACCTCAACACGTGTGGACAATGATTGAAAACGCTCGTCCTTCAAAACCATTTCATGTTGTTGTCATGGAACAGGATGATTTTATTGATTTGTCTCCAGCTGAACAACAGTTGAATAAAAACTCAAAACTTATCAAAGTTAGCCAAAGAAAATATATTCAGATCCGATCGGATGATCCAAGCCAAATTCGTTTGAGAAAAACCTACAATCTTCTAGAGACATGGACAACAGATGTCATCCTAAAAACACTCCGAGGTCGACGTCCACCTCAACTTGAAACTTTGTATAAAGTGACTGACCCCCTTGAGTTCCCAAAAATGTATGGGGGTCCTTTGCCAAAATCTAAGGGTCAAAAAGATTACTTGCTGGCTATGTTAGAATTGCTACCTAAAGAACACAGACAGTTCTGCCAAGAAATCCCAAGTGAATAAACAATATTAGTTAAAACAAAAACTGTTTATCTTGTACGATTTGTTTACAAGATACTGTGTGTGTTCTAGTTGTAAAAAATGTGATAGTTAATTGTAAAATAAAAGTCTGTTACATTCATTTTGAGATATTTGATACCTCAGTAGTCAAAAGTAAAGGCTTCTTGCAGCTATTACAACTTAATTCTTCACAAAACGTTCCAAACACCAGTATTCCCGAGTGTGATTTTTCAGTGGAAAAACGTTGCTTGTGCATATCACCTATGCCCAAGCAACGTTTTTCCACTACATTTGCACTTAAAATGTCAAGAACTGTCAAATAATTTCAAAAAACTGTAAAAAACATACACTTTTAACTTAATTTTTGTTATAGACAATAATGAGTGTTAAAAGTATAAATATTCACCTTATTCTCTAATTATATGCCTGTCTTTCTATCTTTTGTTAAAAAAAATCTTACGTTTTAAATAATTTGGGACTTAAAACATCAGCAAACTTTGTTATGAGACCGATTGATATAGCGTACACATACATTATACTAATAATAAATCAATCGCCCATGGCAAATCAGACCACCTGATGTCTTCTAAAATGAAATTAATAAAATATATTATGTAGTATAGATATAGATATATTATATTGCACAATATATTCAACCCGTCCTCCTAAACCTGGTAGCTATGGTAAATGAACATGTTCCTTTTCGTAAAGTCCGCCATTATCCTACAAATTGTTTAATAAAGAATTGCTGTCTTCAAATATTTTTTGAATTTAAGTAGCTAATACACATGATCTACCTTATATTTATTATATATATATATAAATATATATATATATATATATATAAATATATATATTAATTAAACACTAAAAAACCTAATAACTTAATTTTAAAATGTTATTGGTTGAAGTATATCGAAGATTATTTGATTGTGATGTTAATATTATATGTTTTGAGTTTACATGAAGTTATCTTTTAAATTATTTGAATTTGAAATTGGAATTAAATAAATTTGTTTAATATTTGAATTATTTATAATCTACATTATCAGATTATTTTTTATCACATTATATGGTGTTCTTGCGAATGGGTTCTCATAAATAAATGTTATATTGAGACGTAATACATTGTATACATGCAAATTTCATGCCACATAAAATATAATTTATGCTGCTTGATATAACATGAAAAGCATCATATTTTCTCAAAATCCTCCCTTCCATGTTCCCATTGCTACAGCTAAGCTTGTACACATTTCGTATTAAATGTATAGATGAACATGATAATTGTTACGAGCCCATGCAAATTTTTGACTATGGCTGACTCCAACTATTCTATCTCACCTACATGACAATAATATAGAATTTTAATTAAAAGAGTTTTGTAAACGCCCAAATCGTTATGTAATTATCAGAGGACTTCAGGTTTCTAAAACGTTATCATTACATTACTTAGTTCATTATACTATAGTTTCTATTGAAACGGGGTCTCTTATGTCTTCGACAAGTTTTATGCACTAAAAACTAAATATTTCTATCCAAAAATGTAGCCAAGACATAATAATTGACTAAGATAAAGTAATGTCACTTTAAACAGATCTTCGAACTTATAGGACGCGGTAATTGAATATAATTAGGCAGTTTAGGATCATGCAACAAGGTGAGAAATTATAGCTTACCAACACGCAGTCTCTAATTTTACGGCAACCGGTAGAGTTTCAAATGCAGATAATTGACGTTGATATCCGTTTGAATCTGAATACGAGAATACACGCTAACTGTAAATATTCGAATATACAGAGTAAACCCTGGTTATGGTATTTGGCTCTATCTATAAGCGTATATGTTATTTTAGCCAATTTTATTTTTATTTATTAGTTGTTATAAATAGTTAAATATTTTTTAATAATTAAAAAAAAATTTTCATGACACCACTGTATTGTACTACGAGTATTTCAGAGCGTTGTACACTAAGGGTGTGAAATCCAATGTAACTTAGTCTTGAAGAAAAACCAAGAGATTAATGACTAATAATATAAATATTTTAGTGTTAAAATTTACGTGATTATTAAAATACAGAAATAATTTCTTAGCGCGAATACAATTTTCTGCTTAATAATAAGCTTACAGGAAAATATAACTTTTCCTAATGCTACATTGTAAGGAGTGAATGACAATAGTATAGAATATTAAAATTTCTATATTATAATATTATTTTTTTAGATTTTATTAATATAACATAAAATATGTAAGATGGGCTTTGTTACTGTCAGTATTATCGATATAACATTACGTGTAAAGAGCACTTTGTTACCTTCCCTTTTAGGATAGCTAATAAAACTCGGCCTTACTGAAATGGAGGATGAGAGGAGGTGGTACAAACCTCGCTTTTTATAGTGTAAAAATGAATAATATTTTATTAATGTTAAGTTTATTGTACTATATATTAGTTACAGTATAGGATTTATTACCACATGCCCTATCTAGGTTATGTGTGAGA
The DNA here is from genome assembly GCF_021130785.1 of Homalodisca vitripennis. NCBI lineage: Eukaryota > Metazoa > Arthropoda > Insecta > Hemiptera > Cicadellidae > Homalodisca > Homalodisca vitripennis. Next base: position 95,250,787 of record NC_060213.1, on the reverse strand, counting down.
GACCGATTCGCTATATTATACTTCCTCTTTTTTCTGCACTTTCTTATTTCTAAAATATAGTAGAAACAGATTAGTAACAATATATACTTAATCAGATCTATAATATAACACCATCATAGACTGATTAGTGTATACCACAGGTTATTAAGGTGTTTTGGTAAAGGGAGTCCCTCTTGTTGAAGATAAGTTCCTATTTTCATGGTGGAAAGAGAAGTTGATTCCCGAGAATCTTTTTAATTGACTGGGAAGGTGTTGATGTTTATTGTTAGTGATAATATTTTTGTCCGCAGTTTACGTTTAATGTATTGATATAAATGTATCACAAAAGCTTCCTACATTGCAGTATTATTTTTCCAGCATCCTGAATATCACATGCTTCAAAATACTACTAAAGCAGGTATTAATTATTACGAACCATATTGATTTTATAGAGCTATATGGACAAAAGTATATACCATTATTAACAGTAAACAAAGCCAAATATGTACTCACCTTCCAAATCATTAGAGCGACTGGTTTGGATCTAAAAAGCAATATTATGCATGTAGAACTAAGCATTAGGTGATATAATGTAACGAAAATTGAAAATTCTAAATTCGTAGTTTCGCGTAAAAATTGTTTTTATTGTAGGATTCAAGCCCTGAAACTTTTACAATGTTAAACGTCAATGAAACAAACAATCAGGTTTATCTTCTCTTTTGAAAGGTTCTGTCTATTCAAATAACTTAAATATATGTTAACTAGAATGTGTAAAATGAGCGTTGAACAATATTTGAACATTCAAATAATGTTGCCAGCATGACGAGACGTGCATGTTTGGTAATTATGTGAGCATTAGGCCACATTCTATGTCATAGTATTGCTATTTAAAACACACAACACAATGTTACACCAGACGTTTAATATCATCAACACGGTTTCGTACAAATAATACTGTATTCAGTCTTAAATGTATTGCGTAAACTGATCAATATTAATGCACAGCGAAAAAACGAATATTTTAAATCAAATACACAGTACAGATAAACAAAGTTAATAAAATGAAAGTACTGAAAATGAATTAAGGTTTAAAATATTGTAACTCAACTTCGTGGAATATAATATTCTAGTAGACAAGACTCTAAATTTAATTTGAAAATACATGTTTTTATGGTAGATAGTTTTTATCGAAACTATGGATTGTTGGTTCATATTGTTATACTCGTTACCATCAAATCCTTTTTTTCTTACGCTAAGACTGTCTTAATGTTGCAAACATTGTGGTTTATTTTCCATCTTACCTCCGTACATCTTAATTTAGATGTGGCAATAAAATGTATATGTAACAAGTAAATACTACAGTAGATTGTTAGTGCTAAGTTTTCAGTTTAATAAAAAGTATAAACTACAGTATTAACAGGCTGAGTTGTTTGTACAAAAAATATATTTTATAATGTGACTTACGTTTATTAACATAACAATGTATAAGTAAATGATACTCAAATGTTGATAGCATCGTAATGGTAATTGAAATTTTACTGTGGGCTTTAGTAACATAAACTTTTTTATTTTCATGTCTTTTCTCATAAATCTATAAAATTTATTTACGGATATTTATCGAACATCTTTGTTGATAAATTAGTTTCGTAAGTTGTTCTATAAACACCTGATTTATTCTTCCTTGTTAGTACGTAACTAGATTTAGGTCAGTTAGGCATGTAAAAAATGTAGTAAGGATATAAAGGAAGGATATATCCCTCCAGGCTAACAATGAAAAAAATATATAATTTAATATTGTTCTTTTAAATAATTCTCAAAACTTAAAATTATCATATTTTCTCATTTAATATTAGATTTAGATTAGATTTATGAATAGTTATAATGTGAATTAAATAATTACATTAATACTGTTGTAAACATTATCACTTGTTATTTTCTTTCGTCTGCTTCAGTCTTTTGTATTAGGCTCTACTAAAAGTAATAACGGTAAAGGAGGTAAGAACGTTTTTATTCAAAGGTCTTTACAAAAGCGAGTTTCATATGTGAGAAATTATTGTTACGAGTTGGCAGCGGCATGGGTGGTTATTCATTGTTGAGGCGTAATGCATCAGGGCTACACTTTCATTTATGTGACCTTGTGTGGTAATGAAATACAAGAACTAAAGCTCATAATTTACATTTTGAGAACAAAAGTTTAAATAATCATTCGCACCTAAATATTTTAGAATTTTAAATAGTTTCATATAATACAGTAGTTTTAATATAACTGTGCATTATAAGTGTTTAAAATTTTTAAATTGATACTATAAATTTGTAACTGCTAATACAAATTTAGTTTTTTTTTACTAGGGATACAATTGCCTAAAAGAAATAATTAAATAATTGGTTTTCTTGTGTTTAATATAAAAGATGTTTATATGAACCTAAGGTAAAAGTTTCCACATTGTCTGAAAATGAAACGTTCATGCTATATAACGTAAACATAAATAAAATTACTGTTTTAGTAACATCGTACACTCTGACTGTTCATGTAGGATAGGGCTTTTCATAAATTATACCTTTTAATTAAATAATATTTTTAAATAAATCCTAATTCTTTGTAGTATGTTGTTTATTTATTTATATTTAGTCAAGTTGAACTAAAAAATATCCATAATAACATAACTTCCCTTGTTCAAAAAATACATTTACATTGTTGAAGATTATAGAAGCCTGTAACTCTCAAAGAGGAAAATTTCATTTTTTTCCTTATGTTTATCTGTCTGCTTACACGTTATATCGAATTTATAAATACATATAGACTTGGAAGTTTCCATAAAGCTCCATTTTTACAATAGAATATTTCTCATGTTCAATGATAATGCATTTTAATAAATGAAATTTTTCTGTGCCTTAACAAACATTGTATAATTTTTCTTACCGGTGACCATTAGGGTACCAAGAAAGACGTAGAAAAATGAAATGTGGAATCAAGCTAAACTCGTGCTTATGTAATATATTGTAACTTAGTTGATATATATAGATTCTAATAGAAACTTCAATAGTATTTTGTAGAAATTTATTTGTATAAACCAGTAACAGTTCAATAGTGGTACATGTTTCTTATTGTAAATTTGTAAGTGTTAGAAAAAACTATGTCAGAGTGATATATGAATTGGGTTTTAAACATAAAGCTTTGTATATTTTGCTTAGGGTTCCGATAGAATTGCTCTTTCAACAATCAATCTGCTTGTATTTTTGTTCTCCGCTCGATATCTCAAGTATGTGTCAATCAATAAATTTGAAATTAAGAATTTTACGCCTTATTTACTTAAGCAACATCGTGTTTGATGATGTTCACTGGCCCAATTTTCACACAGCCTAATTATCCGCAGTATATCTAGATAACGATTATGTTGAATATAAATGATAGCATTAACATGAACATGTGTAAATAGTCACGAACTAATTTGATGAAGGTGCTTGTCTGTCCACATAATTTTGATAAGCATAATTGATGTCGATGAGTCAGTAAACTGTTAAAATTCCTCTTATATCAGACTGGGGCTGTAAAAATGTGATTTCTATCAGATTTTCTGCCTGTGCGCAGGATATATCGAGAATGATATAAGATATAGACTTTGTTGATCATGTTAGACTACTACCTCCTTGTTAAATATACAGCGTCAAAAACATTAATGGATGTCGTTATCAGTATTCGTGCTGAAAAAATATTTTCCCCCTTAAATAACACATACTCTAAATAATCTTATCAAATGACAGAAAACATAGGTCTGAAAAAGGTTAAATATATATCTTTGTGTTTTTGTAATATAATGATTTCTTATTTAAAATGTATAAACTTTAGTAATTGATTATCATAATTATGTGTTTAAACTAATTCCCAATTATGTGTCTGCTATGATGCATACAGATTAATTCGGAGACCAGATTGTAACAGATAATATGCTAACTTATTTATTAACATTTTTTATCAGAATTAAGTTCTTTCACTGATATGGGCAATGTATGTATTGGTTGACACAAAAGTATATTTAATTTAAGGAAGGAAGTAAACGATAAGAGCCTTTAAAAGCGTAACTTATAATTTATTTTAGTAGTATCATAAAAATTAAATTTTACTTGAATATTACACATATTTTATAATGCAATGAAGTTTAACAAGCACAAATAAAAAACTAAATATAAAAGTTATTTAAAAAAACACTCACCAACAGACATTTACATGCAAATCACCTTAAAATTCAAGACAAATGTGAGCAGCACTACTAAAAAACTAAATAATTTACCAGTCCTATAATGTTAGTGTTACGTTTGTGCAAGTATCTTTGGTTAAGAATGCTGACAGATGGCGAAATAATTGTTTTAAATAAATTTACCATTTACTCGTACAAAATATAAAGTTCGTTAAGGCACAATTAGATTACTGATTTGGTCGTTGTTTCATCATGAATTGTTCATGAGTACTTTTGTTCTTGAATTGTTTGAACAACTTTTAAAACAGGGATTGTTCAAATACAATTGATCATTATTTCTATGAGACAATTCTTGGTTCCAGTTTCTACCTGAGTCTTCCCCAAGTGCTTACACCAGATTGCGGACAAATTTACGTGTATTGGAGGGTAATGTTCTCAAAAGACGTATCTAACCTTCGTAAGAGTAAGTGAATTAATTAAATAGCAATTTTAGAATTCCATCACATGTTACTATGTGTAACATAGTGGCAATGTGTACTCTGAGAAGTATGTGTAACATACTGGCAATGTGTACTAGCAGAAGTATGTGTAACATAGTGGCAATGTGTACTCGAGAAGTATGTGTAGCATAGTGGCAATGTGTACACGGAGAAGTATGTGTAACATAGTGGCAATGTGTACTCGGAGAAGTATGTGTAACATAGTGGCAATGTGTACTCGAGAAGTATGTGTAGCATAGTGACAATGTGTACACGGAGAAGTATGTGTAACATAGTGGCAATGTGTACTCGGAGAAATATGTGTAACATAGCGGCAACGTGTACTCGGAGAAACATGTGTAACGTAGTGGCAATGTGTACTCGGAGAAGTATGTGTAACATAGTGGCAATTTGTACTCGAAAAATTATGTGTAACATAGTGGCAACGTGTACTCGGAGAAGTATGAGCATCACTGGAAGGTAGGTATTTATAGCCACGGTTGTGGCACTATATCTCCAGGGGAATGTTTTGCGTGCTGATATAATTATATTGGTTGAACTACAGCTCACAACCAAGTGATCGTAACTATTAATTTAACTAATTCTTTCTTATTGAATATTTCATACGTTTATAATTAAAAACATAATTTATAATATCTTATATTATACTACTGAATATTTATAACTTAGTTAAAGTGCTTATAATTTTGCAATAATATTCTATTTAATATTGGGTAATTTTGAAACTCTTAATATAATGTAATCCTACTCTGTATGCAACACATTCCGTAATAAATAAACCATTTAGATTTTTAAAGTACATAACTATGATTACTATTTGTTTATTACTACTCCCTTAGATCTGAAATAAACTATATATTATCGCTTTCTTAACATGTGCAAAATGTAACTGTAGCAATTATTGCAAATTACCAATTACCAGCAGCGAATTTTCAAGAAGAACGGTTACCGCTAGAATCTTTGTAATAGACCTTGGGATTGTAAAAAATTATTGAAAAACTGCAAAAATATTATAATTGGGAATCAGAAATGTACAATAATTTTATGGTTTTTATTTGAGCATGAACTTAATTTATGTTAGACCTACAACCTCCTTTAACAATAATTAGAGAATAAAAATTTATAACATATTTTAAATACAAAAGTATAAAAACGTAGAAAATATTTTAATTACATAGAGTACATAGTGGAAAACAGTGGTAACAACTATGTATCTGCATATAGGATGGATACCATATTTTGAATAATTTCAAACTTATAATTTTCTTTTTATTGAAAAAAACATATCTTACATGCTTTTGATTTCATATCATCTTACAAGGTGTAGCTACTAACTATTGAATATAATCTACTACGAGTGGCCGAAATATTAGGCACGCAATGTTATTTGAAGAGGCAGCTCAAAATCAAATTTAGTTATTTTAAATGGTTATTTTTTATTGCAGACCGCTTTTAAGTAAAAGTATTCAAAGAATTTTTACGCTTAAGTTCATGGAAAGAGAGGCAGCCACCCAGAATAATGGAATGAGGAACATGTTAGTTTACTATGTCCCGTCTGCTACATCTCCACTACTGCTTCTAAAATACATAGTTACATAGGGGTAACTACGTCTTTTGCTTAAAATACGGTTCAGGTAACAACATGCCTGCAATGTTACTTGTAGTTAGAGGCTATACTACGTTCCAATGTTGTATTGGCCAAATTATGTATTGGTAAATAATTTCTGTCATTCAACGTACTATTCAATTTTATTATTTTTTTTAAATAACAAGGTATAAAATATTTATATCATTAATTTAACAATAACTATAACACTTGACCAGGTACCTACTCACCGTTCAGGTAAAAAAATTCCTCCAGCTTTTGCCAGTGTATCTTGAACTATTTTAATGTTCCTATGAATGGACTTAGTTTTACTTGTGATATTTAGTACAAGACAAATAATATAGAGTAATATTTTGATAGTAGTATAATTTATACGTAATTACCTTCAATATATTACGTTGCTAAGCGATAATGGGTGAATACGAAATACTATAAGCTTGTTTATACAAGATAGAGTTTAATTTGTTATATGACTTTTATTTGTAATATTTATTCCGTTTTAAATGCTGAACGTGCACTACAAATAGGTATTGTTATGTAAATGCTGAGCGATGGTACTAGCTCAGGAGTTATCTCCAGCGGATAAAACGACCTCGTGGGCCTCCTTACATTCTAAAAACTTTTCTGGGTGAAAAAGTGGTATTTTGATTGATATATCTGAAATTCGTTATTAAAGTACTCAGAATTATATTTTCAGTACACAAATATGTGTATTCCATTAACCACAGACCTCGTTGTATTGTACTCAATGATTAGTTGAATATAATACAGTGAGTATGATCAGTGAGTTTGGAACTTCTATCAAATTCCTGACTATCTACGACTGATTTAATATTATTGCATTGTTTTGATATTATTTTACTGTATAATATTATATTATTGATTTCTTATAGATGACAATAAACAACTATTATGGTCAACAAAATACTATGCCTAAACCATATGTGGAATATATTTTTTTGGAATATTTCAAGCATGTGATACGTTACAAAGACTTAAAAAAACGACAATATATAACAATAAATATAACATTTTGGAAAACATGGTCAATGAAATTAAGATATTAAAAATTATACTGGTGGAGAAATCATTGAGTATCGGTCATAAATATTTTTCCTGACTAATTTTTGTATATAACAGGTAAATATTCGCGTACATGCATCATACAAAAAGTTTTAATTTCTGTATTGATAGATGAATGGCTTCTATTTTATTCTTAACTTAAGCAATTCTTTTCTGAGTAGTATTTTAAAAAATATTAGTGCACAAAAATTTGTGAATAAAAATCTATGTATTCTTTAATAGTTTGCCTTATATCAGCTGAATTTTGCGTACTTTGATAATGGTAATTACATAAATTGGATGACAACAATTTTATATTCTATAATTTTAAAACTTTGCAAAAAGCAACCGATTTAAATATGGCCTTATTTATAACTATATAAATATGCTGTTGTTTTAAACACATGAGATTATATAATAAAATCTACACTTTTGCCAACGTAAATATTTGGCAAGTTTGTCGATTTCCAGTGATTTTTTAGTGTTTAGTTATGTTATAAATCAAGTTAGAAGTACAGAACACCAAGTGTATCGTAAATATTTTCTATGACGTTACATGCAAGATTTATAGCCAATGGGCCATTATGTTCATCAGGTGCTCTGTCTGGAAGAGAGGCAGAAAATACAGACAAAAAATAGTACCCCATGGCAGACACGAATAAATCCACTAGTTCCCTGAAAGATATAGTTCAATGATACTTAGCCTTATGCGTGGATAAATTTGACATGAACCATAACAGAATACATTCTTGTCTGATTAAAATTAATATTCTAGCAAAATTTTAAATTTACAGATAATTTTTTTTTCAAGAACTATCTTTATGATGGTAATTGGAATGGGTTGCTTGTCGTGGTTAAAAATTACCAAATAGTTGTATTGTGAATTTATTTAAAAATGTATTCTTCTGGAATTTCTCTCGTTGTGATCATGTTTATCCTTAAAACTTATAAAGAGATACGGAAAATCTACAAAGTCTCTATACATAATTTTATCACTAATGTACTTGCACTAATTTACAGTTTCCTAATTAATTAAATTTTTTAGAGAAGATAGGCGGTACAATATATTCTCAAACCACTTTTAAATTGTTTAATAATGAGCAGTTGAGTAATTTTATATTAAAATGGACTTAAAAGACTAAACTTGTTTCAGTTTGGTATTTAAATTTAATTTCAAATGCTTAAATGATAATTTTTGTAGAAAAGTATAACGACTTGGATTGTTGATATTAATATTCCAGAGTATTAATATTTAAATCATCAATAATACATCCAAGACGATATAAAATATTTTTTGATTAGTAAAGAACCTAGTGAATATTAAGTACAATGTATTACTAAATTTGTTAACTATTAAATATTATCTGGTTTGTCTAAAATAAAAATCACAGTTCTAAATAAAAACAATGGATTTATTTTTAACTGTTAAATTAATAAGTTCAACGTTTCAGAATTTGTATCACTCTATTTTCCACAAAGAATTGACAAACCGTTTAGTAAATTTAAAAATTCCTTTAACAAGAAATAAAAATATTAATCAAATATATCAAAATAAAAATCAGAGCTCTCTTCTAAAATAAAATAATAAAGTATTAAAATAAAAATGAAATACCACTTGGAAATAACTAAAATAAAAATGTTCACTTCAAAGTTCACTCAAAATTCAAAATAAAAATTTAAACTTCTCTTTACACTATTTGAACCATAACTTTCAAGTCTCTGCAAATCAGATTACAACTCTCTCTCTAACAATTATTAAAGTTTAATTAATTTTCAATTAATAATTCACAATAAAGCAGTTCCAGTTAAATATCAATAAATTACTACTTTTCCAAATCTCAATTAAAGTTATTAACAAAGTTCAATTTTAATTCACTTCTCTTGCAATCATGAACCAAATGACACTTGTATGATTCTATTATGCTCTATTGTTCTTCGAGAATAAGTTATTCAGAATGCTCTGTAGTTTCTTTGAATTTAATTTTTTCCTCAAAATCACTCGCGGAAAAATTTTAGAAATACGGCGCACTGCAATTAACTTTACTCACGAAAAAAACCAAAAGAAGGGCGAAAACTATGAGCGGGTGCTTAAATAGTTCCCTTTCCAATCAACTTTGCAGGACATCCGTGGTGCTCTCTCATTGGTCCAGCTGTATCAAACCAGGAGAACAATACTCGCAACAAGACAAGTTCTAATCAATTCAAGGCAGTCAACCTGCCTTCCTAACAATTTAAAACTACCAGTACTAACTTGCCAAAGGATTACATGTTCGTTTTTACCCTGAAATTTCACAATATAATCTAAAATTAAGTCCCAATATTTCGATCCCAACATTTTTATTTCATTTAAGTTTTAATAAAAAAAATAAATCAATGTAGCTTTAAAAACGCTACAAAATGGTTTTTAAAGAAATAATAAAAACCATAGTAATGAAATTGAACTAAAAGTTCCACGAAAACCCTTCGTGCAGCGTCTATGTGTTAATTTTATTACAGATTCAAGAAAAACTGTAATTTATCTATGATTTGCACGAACATATTTGCAAAAAACTTGATACCATAGTGTATTTAATTTATTTCGATTTTTGTGTAGAATATTTTATTTGCAAGTTACCTTAACTAATATACAAATTTAAAACTTTACTTGAACAATATTCTCTCAAACATTTCTGATGTACTCTCTTGAAAACTTGCATTGATTATTTAGTGACTACTAAATCTTATTAATTTCCCTTTTGTACCACAATAATACAAAGAATAATAATGTAAAAGAGAGAAAAAGTTAATTTGAGAAAAATGTACACATGTAAATAATAATTCGACTCTAAAAATGCTATTTACGCATAATCCCACGAGAAATTTTTGAATAAATTAGGACTAGAAAGATTACAAAAATCCCCTAAACAACCAAAAGTTGACCATGTGTGCGGGTCTGAGGTTTTTATATCGCCACGTTCCCTAACCTACTAACTCATCACCGTCATCCTTTATTGGACTTCAACTATCTAACCACAAGGCTAAAGAAATTAATTGACAACCTCTATTGTATCTCGTTAGAAAATTCGACTTCCAGAAAAACCACTGGCTTACTGTACTATTCTAACATTTGTGAACCCTTTCTTGAAAATTTATGTTGTGAATTTTACATACAATTTGACGAAACTACTTAAATACTATAGTAAATTAATTTTAATGTGCCTATGTAGCAAATCTACAAGGCAAATGGAAGAATTATCACTGACCCCTAGGCAAATTCCTTGTGGTGATATGTATTATCACAGAATCGATGTTGCCAATGTAGAAATGAAGGCTTCAAGCATAATTTAGGGTCTATAGGTCGGTATTGTGTCCAAAATATTGTGCGAAGGGATAGACATAATCTAGATTATATAGTTCCTCTTTTCGTAAGACTTCAAATTTGCCAACACTTCAATTATATTATTTCACAATCTTATATTGTAAAAGACTACAATAAATATAATTAGTCCTTTATCGAATATTGAAATTAGCTGAATGTACATCGATGCTCATGTTAATATACGGTGTGGGCCTATATATAAAATCAACTTATTTAGAATCTAAAGTTTTGAGACGAAAACAATAATATCACAAATACACAATATATTACAGCAGTATGTTTTTCAATTTCATGTAACGTTTGTTTAACACTAAATTTAATACTAGAGAATAACAGCTATTTTATATGATTTAATAACCATAATTTAAAAACAGTGCTTTTTGCATTCCTCTCTTGAAAGTAAATAAAAAAGAATAACGATAAAACGTATTAAAAATCTTCCTTACTTTAGTAAATTTGAGAAAACATATTGTTTGACAAAATTCCAGACAATTTGACACTCCCTAGTAAACTGGAATTCTTTTTATGATTCCTGTAAATATAATATAAGGCTGTTTAGAATAATAATTGGTGAATTATAACAAAACATAAACACACACTCTCTCTCTGTCTCGCACACACACACGCGCGCGCACACACACACACACACACACACACACACACACACACACACACACTCACACACACACACACACACACACACTACCATGAACGAAAAAAATATACAAATGGAAAACGGTTCTAAGAAAGACAGTATAAAGGTAATAATTCAGATTTAGTCCAAGCTGGATTTTACAATAAATTTACTATCACAATGTTTTTTTAGGTATCGTAAAACAGGACTAAATCTTGCCTAAAATCATTGATGGACACGTATAACTACCACACGTGAAATACACCACCGTTACTTGCAGTTAAGTTATGGTGAGTCTGCGTGTTGGCTACCAATCACTTCTCACCTGGTAGCGTGATACTTAGCAGTGTAATTATATTCAATTACACATCCTACGGGTTAGTACACCAGGAAGTGTTCATCCTTAATATGTCAGCCGGGCGTTATCGCTATCGCACCTGGGACTGTTAGGTAGGGTGTTACTGTATGCTAGTGTTAAATCCTTATAACTGATTAAGCTCGGGTTTAAAGACGTAAGTATATAAGGGTTGCGTTCAGTATATGATTTTTTTCTTTTTATAACTGTAAATTTTTATTGAAAACTTTTAAAAGATAAATATATATAGCGTACATGTTTTCATTTTAGAGAAATATTAAAAAAATATTAAATATTAAAATAATAACATAAAATAATAAATATAAAAATATTAAAATATAAAACTCTTTTATTGTAATCTTTTAATATCAAAAGTTCAAACACGCATTAGTAGAGAGGAACAATATATGAATATTTACTTATTAATACGATAGCCAACGCTAAAATAAACGTTTGATGGATGAGCATTATTGAAAAAATATTAGATAACATAGTGATACCTGAAAATCACAAGATGTACACCGTAAATCCATCGCCAAAATCACACGAAAAATGTACAATGTATAATGTCAATGCTTAATCTAGTTATCATGCCGACAACAGTGTGATAAAAATAGAGTTTTAAAACCCCTTCCATGACTAATAATTCACTGATAATGCTTAGTATTGTAAAAAGATTAAAACATAAATAATGGTAAATTTGGGATTTACTAAGAAAATTAATTTGTTCGTTATATAATTGAAAACATCTTATAAGCACTAGAATATAATAGTTTTAAGTGTCATATCTTATCCAGTTATATAAAACTATATTTTGTTTTAAAAGTATTAGTAGTTTTGGTAAGTGGTGTCTTTTGGTCTAGTTGGCATTACAATATATGAGATTATTTGCCTATCGTCGTTGTGATGTTTTGTTCTTGTCATTTTGTTTCCATCGAATAGACCTTTAAAATTAAATATCACAAGATAGGCCTTGCAATTTGAAAATGAAAAGTTATCCCCCCTTATCCCTCTTTGAAAAAGGGTGCATTTTCCCCTAAAAAAGTACCAAATAAGTATTTTAATAGGGATGATGAATATTGTACATCGATATCTCAATCCGTTTGGAATATATCAAAGCGTATCAGGACTTAATTATTACACTCTGTATATGTCCATATATTATAATATGAAATAACACACAAATAAGTTATAATACAACACACGTCTTAAATTACATATCACAAATCTAAAAATTAATTTTTTTTACTATCGTATTATAGGTCGTATAAAAAACAGTACATTTATTTGTTATTTGTTAACACAACCAAACATATTCTCTATATTATTATTTGTATTAGTAAAATTCTTAGGATTTTCATTCCGTTAAATTTTTTATTTGAAATAAAAATTAGTAAATGTTTTTGTAGATTGCCCTCTAATTATCAAAAACCTATCTAGCTTCTAGTTCCACAATTATAACTCACAAAAATTGTGTTAAATTAATATATTTGATATTATATCATAACGATTATCCATAACAATATAAAAGAAATTGATGTTTTGTTTTCGTTACAGTTTACTAATAATATATTTCTTATATTTATATCAATATCCATATTATTGCCTTATAATGTACTTTATTCTTTCAATCGCAATCGCAAACCGTGTATTTTACACAGGAAATAGAGGATGTTGGAAATTCCTGTATATTACGGATGTTGGAAATTCTACGTTCAGGTTTTATTTCCATCAAATGTATTCACAATCAGAAATTGTATTATATAAAAAAAGTTTCGTAATAATGAATAAAATTGAGAGCAGATCTTTTATTCAGGACGATCTCATACAAGTGAAGAGAAAATGTAGTCTATTAATTAAGTCATGTAAAGTTTCTTTACTATTGCCATTGATGTGGAACACGCATAAATAAATTTACCGACGTCCCCTCTGTAACTGTATATCATTCAGCAATGTAATTCCCATAAAGACTCTACTGATTACTTCTTACATTACATTTATATCACTTTATATATATATATATATATATATATATATATATATATATATATATATATATATATATATATATATATATTAGGTTTTTTTACTTTGAAATTCAAAGATGGCAAAATTCATAGCCAGTACTGATGACTTAATTTGTGACAGCAATTTGATTTTAATAACTTACTTCTTATGAATAAAAAAAGTATTGGTAAGATTATTTTCACATAATGCTATTTTGATTTTAATTTGTTTTAGCATAGTGTAATAAATACAATGCTTTATGATATTTAATGCCACATTTTAATGCGTTATATGTAGTTTATAAAAATATTTCATGACATTATTGAGTAGGAATACTTATTTGAAACAGTTTCAATGTTTTTAGTATCCTTTATAGTGCAGGTTTGTTTATAAATTATATCCGTATGAAAAGTTCTGCTGAATGCTGCTGTTTATATAATATTTTCCATTTATTGTGGTAAAGTAGTCCCAAAATCTGTGAAGAAGGATATTTAAGTAAATAATCTTAATTACAGACATTTTTGACTTCCTGTAATGAGCCATAAAAATATATTATTATAGTAAACCTGAATTTAACATTGAATAAAAAAATGTAAACTAAATGTTGTACGAAACCACGACACATCAAGACACACACACACACACACACACACACACACACACACACACACACACACACAAACACAGACATATATATAATATATATAGGTAACATAACATTTAGTACAACATTTTTTGTATTAAATGGTAAATTCAGTTTCACTACAACAATATATTTTGATTTGAACGGCTGTCATTTTTTGACTCGATAATCCGTTTTTGATCGGGTTTGCGGCTGTGTACTCGACTAATAAAGACCTTTTATTTGATATGCATATCAACCTATGCTTACATTCAAGATTTTCTTCTGACTCCTAGCGGGCCGCCCCCTGAGGAAGTAGTGGATCACTGAATATGTGATAAAATAGATTTTTATGTCCAGTAACTTTGTGTAAGGTTTTGTAGCTCCATTTTAAATATTTTGAAAAAAATTTAACCGACCCGGGACTTTTTGGACCCAAACTCTAGCCATCTTTGAACTGCTGCCATTTTTGACTCGGTTATCCGTTTGAGGTCGGGTTTGCGGCTCTGTACTCTACTAATAAAGACCTGTTATTTGATATGCATATCAACCTATGCTTACATTTAAGATGTTCTTCTGACTCCTGGCGGGCCGCCCCTCTGTAGAAGTAGCGTATCACTGAATATGTGATAAAATAGATTTTTATATCCAGTAACTTTGTGTAAGGTTTTGTAGCTCTATTTTAAATATTTTGAAAAATATTTAACTGACCAGGGACTTTTTGGACACCCTGTATATATATAATAAAATATATTATTCAAATTCAAACATTATGTAAAGGTCCATATCGTGCTGTACATTATTATGTTTCTACGAAAAAGTGAATGAAATTTTAACATTCATTTTCAATTAATTTGCTGGCCTCAATACATCTTTTATGGAAATATTTGCAAGTTAAAAAGCTAGTATGGTGGAGCCCTGAAGTAGGAAGAGAAATATCTTTTTTATATAAGCTTATAGACCATAGGATAAAGGTATGTATCAAATTTTATACCTCTATCTTTCACAAGCATTTTGAACTTCCAATCGGTATTAACGTTTTAAATGAGTCAGTCCGTCTGTCGGTAAATCTTGTTATGTACATAGTTATTATGTTTTATGGTTACAAAATATATCTCTTTTTTTGTTAATTTTTGTTTAGTTAATTAATAAGACTTTAAAATAAACCTAAAATATTTAAAACCACCTAATGATATAGAGGAATCTAATCAGTCATTGATGAAATAGAATAAATTAAAATTAATATAATTAAAAATACAAATTATATTTAATCTTAACCCAATTTCATTTTATTTAATGACCCATGGATACTCATTCTGGTATTTTTTTAAATGAAGTTTTATTTAATATTAATTTTAGGTCTACGAATGAAACGTTAACTAACTCGATAACGCTACTAACTCTCAGGTAATAAACAATACAATGTAAGTATAAAAATATGTTTCAATTTGTAATCTATCCAAATATAAAACTAAACTTAACTACATGCATGGTATACTCTACCTGACTGCAGTTGTACCGAACTAAAGTTACACTCATAGAAATAATACAAAACAACTACAAAAGTCTGATCTGAATAGTTCACGGTGAACTGTTCTTCCAGGTTTTAATTTCCGCTTTCCATTCAACGAACTAGGTTGATTCGCACTCTATCTACTTCAATCTCAACTCTATTTGTGTTTGCGGCACAAATTCATTTTATCCCCTTACACTAGTAATACACTGTGAAAATACTAGTCTGATATAGTGTTTAAATTATTTTATCAATTTAACTGAAAATTAGATAATAAAATTGTTACATCGTTATACAGTTTAGTTGTGTAGTAATAGTTGTTTTTAATTTTGGCGTTAGTCACTAAAATTCACTATTTAGTATTAGGCCTTAACAAGATAAATTTTGAATCGGAAAAAAATTAGTTTTGTTGAGTTTTTTAAAAAACATTAATTTCTTTTATATTACCAGCTATATAGATTACGATACAAAAAAAGGCAGTGTTAAAAATTTCTCCACATAGATCTTGAAGAACATAAGTCCTAAAAATAGCAAAAATGGTTGGAAGTAAAACTGCATATAATAATTCTTACTTACCCGTCGTAGGAAAAATTGTATGTATCAATATGTTTACAACCTACATCATGAGGTATATTTTTATTATGATCACTCACATATTGCTAGGTTTAGCAAATGAATGAAACAGGCCCTTATATTCTGCAATCTAAGAGGTCTGTAGGTTCTTTTTATTTTATAGCTCATGCTGTCACGTATAATTTAATGATTCACGACTTTAAGTGATTAATTAATCGTAGGACATCAACTCCGTATACTCTATACGCCCTAAAATAATATCTTGGATTATAACTAGTTTTAAATAACGTTTACTAAATTTTCTTTTATATCTTAATGTAGTTGTGAAAGTGTTTAGCGCTGTGAATCTACCCCTAAATTAATGAACGACCTGAAAAATATTGTTTGTATCTACAAATAAGTAGGACGCTATAGTTATTGTTTATTAATGATTTGGCACTAAAAATCTGCCTCCTTTGGCTGTAAAACTTCTTACGAGCTGTTAAAATGTTTTTCATAAAAAGGTATTTTCTAAGTTGTAGGAATGAATGCAATGTCAAGTTGTCAATAATGGTGTGTAGTAAGCGATTCCGACAAAATAAATCTTTCAGTTTCCTTTCATTTCCCTAAAACTAAATTTTATCCTCCCATTTACTTATAAAATGGCCATGCAAATTTTTAGCAATGAGGATTGAAATTGCTGTCGTAATCGTGATGATACACATACAAATAATCTTAACCAAGTTATATTAAAAGAATTGGAAAAGTAATTAGGAGATGTTTAAGATTACATCTTAAGTTTTATTGTTTAGTAATACAAGTTCACCATTAAAACTTTTCCAATACAATTAATTACACAATCTAATGATTGTCGGACAGGAAGAGCATAATGTGGAAGATCTCCATCTTTTTTAAATAGACATCTGTTATGATGCACACTACCCGTATCACTGGACCGGTACAAGAGGATAAATTGAGTGGCCGGCAAGGTCTCCAGACTTAACACCCTTTAACTTTTTTGTGGGCTCACTTGAAATCAGAAGTTTTTAAAACACATCCCACGCGTGTTCAAGACTTGAAAAACAGGATCACTGCTGAGTGCAGACGCTTACACAGAGAAACTTTAGAAGGGTTAGGCAAGAGTTTGAAAATAGGTTACGTTTTTGCTTGAACAACAATGGCTACCATTTTGAACCTTTTATTTGAAGTGTAAAAAGGATTTACCACAGTATTAAGTGTTATTTTTGTTTTGTTATTGGTAGTAGAACAGTAGTTTGTAGACTAATAATTGTTGACTAAGAAATTACATTATTGGCTGCTAATACCAAACGGCATGGCCAAATAACAATTTTTTCTATCAAAATACAGCATTTTTATGGGCTTCAATTTGAGGTGTCACAAGGTATTAGTTGCCAGTTCAAAATTTTGATTTTGGGTACAGGGAGGCATAGGAGTGAACACTCCCATTTTTAAAATTTGTATTTGTCACCCCAATTAGTACTATACACTCCCCTTTACAGAATTTTGAGGCCTGGGCTATGTCTTTTAATAAGAGTTTGAAGTTTTCAAGTGAACACACTGTATATGGTTCATGGCTTTGACATTGCTGTAATATATAAGTCGCATAACATTAAGTGTTGTCTCTTTAACTTTTACGAAATGATCAAGTTTGGAAAGGAATGTTATGCAAATCTGTATATTGTTTTCAAGGACAAAATCTATTTGTTAAATTAATGATTTATTGAAGGTAAATATATCATAT
Source organism: Homalodisca vitripennis (assembly GCF_021130785.1). Lineage (NCBI taxonomy): Eukaryota > Metazoa > Arthropoda > Insecta > Hemiptera > Cicadellidae > Homalodisca > Homalodisca vitripennis. Next base: position 95,232,641 of record NC_060213.1, on the reverse strand, counting down.
AATTGCATAATCTGAACTGGCAGAAACAAATCCTAAAAATCCAAGTCGTTACCTATTATAACTTTGAATTACTAAGGCATAAAGTTATTGGTTTAATTAAAACACGTCACCGCTACATGTATTATTAGGTATTGGCCTTTAAAAGATCACCATACTCCAGTCCTCGTCGTCTTCTAAAATGTTTGACCAATAAAGTAGGAACTAAAATTTGTTATTCTAATGAACATAATATTGTTCTATTTTTAAATAATTTTTTAAACTAAAAATATCATGAACCCATAAATTCTTTAAACTCTTAATTGTTAATAGTAATCTTCCACAACAACCGAAGTTCTTTATTTCACATCACTGTTCTTTCAGTCTGTAACAAACAATACTCTCAGTGCGTACTATAACCATTATCTTGCATGTATTACTACATAATTCCATTACGTACTTAGGTATATCTAATAAATTGAGCTGCTCCATAAAACATTCAAATATTTCTGTAGTATTATACGTGCATTATGTGCGGTGAAAAGTATTTCTATTGCTATTTGTAGTATTATAAGACATTTTTTAAATACGAATAAAATATAGTGTAATTCTTGTATTAAAAGTTATGATATATCAAAGAAGGTTACAATTACTGTCATTTATTGGTTTTATAGAACCATGAGCTCTCTAAACGATTAAAAACCACTTTCTACCTTACAGTATCAAATATGTGTTGTCTAATCAGGTGAATCTTAGGGGACACTTGTTACTAACTGTTTGTATCATCTTCCTTAGGAAATAAATACATTCTATCACCTTCCTTTAAATACATTTCACTTTTAGTTATCACCCGAAGCACTGCTGAATTGCTTTTATCGTACGAACTCTGTAATATCCCTCTACTAAATTTTGAGATAAAAAATCAAATAATATTTCAAATTCATTTCACGGAAGTCGAATATTCTTTGCTTAAAAATAGTTTTTTTCTGTGTACAGTAAAGTTAATAGTATTGTTTGTAGGCTTTATTACTGAATTCTAAATCAAAAATCTTATTCCGGGAAAGGATATATTATACAAACAAATGACGTTTAAATATTATTCTTCCCCCACTAAAAGAAGTCAAGTTTAAAATTTATAATTAAAACACAAAGTTTAAAGATACTGAATACAACATATATACTAGTACAATTCATAAAGTAACCATTGAATCAATGTTGACCAACTGAGTGTGAAAGTCAGAAACAAGACTTCGATATAACAAAATAATGCAATTTTGAAAAACATGAGTAAAATATAATTTTCTTAAGTAAATAACTAGTTTAATTACTGAGCTATTTTAAGCAAAATTAATTATTTTGTCTTCAGCAAGCTTAGAACTATTGTATCAGATCTATTTTCAATCACGGACGCTCTGAGCACGTTTCTCCTTATTTCCAACAATATCCCTCCTGAAGCTTGCACTGTATCGTGAGTTCCATATCTTCACTATTTTATACTCATTAACTAAGTTAAATATTCTTCTAACTAGACCTCCGACAACCTCAACCCCGACAACCTACCTGGCTGTCGGGTAACTACCTGCCCGACGACTTTAGTTTCATATCTGATATCAGTGGACAGCCTCACGTCGGGTGCTTCTTTACTTGCTATTCCTGCCTACCGTTCATCAGTTTTGAAATAGGTATTTTACTATTTATGCTTACCGTTTATGGAAAGCAATCCCCGACAATATCAGAAACATCGAGAGCCGTGCTCGTTTCAGGGCGATGGTCGGGGATTGGTTGGGGGTCGTGTAGTGGAGTTGGTTGGTGGTACGTGTGGGGTGCAAGTGGGTTAGTGAATGGTTCAACGTAGACGTTTTGGGTCATTACCACTAAATATGATTAGATAATTTGAATGCATTACAATTTTTATCGTAATCTGTATTATCAATGTTATTTCAGTAGAAACAGCTTATTAATTAATGTACTTTAATTTTTTATAGAATAGTTTTAAAATAACGGTGTACGTATTGGTTGTATTTTCATATTATCTTGGGGTTGATTGGAATTAAGGTATATACTGCCCTTCTTTTGAGGCGGATAAACTCCGCATCAAAGTTAAAGATATATTTAATTCCACTTTATTTTATTTGAATGACAGTAATTTAATTTAATTAAAATTTTAATAAATCAGATTGAAACTGCTCTCAAATATAGGGTATACTGTTATGTATAAATGCCCACAACATTATTAAAGTGTAGATAAGGTTGAGTGAATAATTGAGCACCCTGGTTTAGGTATTTAGTGTTCAAAAGCCTCTTTATAAATAAGCGTTGTGAAAAATTTTGTCACAGTACTTTTGTACTAAACTCCGAATCTCCACAAAAGTTACCGTGATTGAGTCCCAACTTTGATTGTACAAATGACAAAACATACAAATAATTAAACGATACTAATTAAGTCCCAAAAATGTATGTGGCGTGAATTGGCAGGCTTTAGTAGCTCAGATAGGATACATAAATCAACATTACGTGGTGAAGCTCTAAGATCAGACCTCAGAAGTAACTGAAATAAACTTCTGGACCTCATCATACAAAAACTCATAACTGTGTTCAGGTTGATTCGCCTGTGTAACTAATAAAACCAAAAGCCATACTAAAGAATATCATTATATAAATCTTACTGACTCTATTAAACGGCTAAGTTTTTATATTTACGTCATGAAACTATTAATTTGGTGTTATTACGGTATTAACGGCAAAGTACATTTCTCATCAGATTCAATACGTTACTATCTGGAGATGTAGAAATCACTGAACATTTCACATTGTACAATTGTAATAACCTAATTGCCATATTATTATTGTTGGCGTCACAAGAACACAATACATGTAGAATATTCTTTTGTATATTTGTACATTATTTCACTTTACAAACACAGTAGCATAGTCATTAAGTATAAATATGAAGATAAAATAAAAGTAGTTTACCTTAATTTTTACCGTGTCACAGCAGACGATTTACACACAATTACTGGGTGCAGCGACTCATGACGTCAGAGGCAGCGTCATTGTACTGAGTCGAGCGTCACAATAGCCCTCCCTGGTATATCCTGAATGAGAAATTATGACATTTTGCAATATTTCCTCGTTTTAATGCACATTAAATGTTATTTGCGTTCTACTTATGTGGTTTAGTCTGTCTAAAAGTACACGTTACAATTATATACACTAAAGAAAACATAAATGTTCTATTAATTTTATATATATATATATACATATATATATATATAATTTTATAAATATATATATATATATATATCATATTACAAGATTAAAGTGCACAACACCACTTACCACGTAACATCACTTAATGTGGTTTACAAACGTTCTGGTCTATAACCCCATGTGTTATACAATGTCGTATGATTGTACTCAGTTTGTTTAAACAATTATTTACTTTGCTAATTTCTCACTGCAATCTTGGTTAAATTTTGTATCAAGTTTATTCTTGAGTAAAAATTATAGCAGTTATAGTGCTTATAAATTCGCGCTATTGCGTAAGGCCATACGTTATATTAATAATTATAGTAAATTAGAGATCATTATTTAACGAATAACTTAAACAGTTTGACACATAACAACTGGATAGGTTAATTCATTATCAAACATAATAGAGGCGTTGAAGCAATGATTTAGCAAATTATGTAATAACAATATCGGAAACAGCAAGAGCGTCAAGGGTTTCCAGAAACTCAATACTTGCTACGTTATCGTGACACAATCGGTAATCTACTCCGATAACATAGGAACTAGATTTAATTTATAAAAAGAAGTAGCTGCTATTCATGAGTCCAGATTTGTAACATATCTAGACAGGAAACGGCTATTAATGTAACTAATGTTTTTTATAGCTATTAAGTAAGGATTAAGAAAATGTTTAGCTAGATATTAAATTCCAGTTGAACTAGTTATTAATCGATATACTTAAGGTTAAAAGTATGAGTACACCCTGGATAGATAGTGATGGATGGATGGGACACATGTTTTGGAAATAGAAGTGAACTTTTTAGTCATTCTTACAACTTTGCTCATTTACCCATAATTGGATTTTAGAGGGTGGGTGAAAATGTGTAAAAGTAAATACACATTAAGTGACAGCTGATTTGAAAGATCTTGATAAAAGAAAAAGAACAGTGGAAATGAGAACGTATCTATCTCAACCCAGTACAAAACAGAAGCTTATTGAAATTAATTAAAAGTTTACACACCCCGGGTAGTTGATGACTTGAGGACGGCTAGTACCACTGGAACTGACGTCTGGATAGTATGGCTTATGGTCCGCTCCGTACTGTACGGTGAACGTGGAACCGTGCATAGTCAAATACTACACAAATGCACAGTATGGTAATATGAGGGAACATTATTCCTGTGTGTAAAACTACTAACAGCATATTTCTGCCTGTTATGAGACTTTAAGATTAAGCAGCGAGAACTTACCGGTGTTGAAATATCTGTAATATCCTACAAAGGGTTTATATCTTTAATATCACCACTTACTAGTCTGGATTTTAGTTAAAAAAATAAGAATTTTTTATTTTGGAACTTACTATCATCTAGACAATAACAGCTAAAGTAAATCTAAATAGACGTTTTAGTATAAAGGGTCTGTATCAATCTTTTATTCTTTCCTTAGTATACGAACTTGTGGACTTATAATATATCCGAACCTTGATAGTTTTTATAATTGTTCCTTCCGGGCCAGTCGGAAAAAAATATTATTCACAAGAGGCCGTCATCACGAGATTGAAACGAAAAATGCATTTTAATGTGGATGTTCAAGTTGCAAACACATGGGTAATGTTGAAATAGCTGATACTCTTCTATTAATAGTTTAATGCTTCCGGCTAATGTAAGCCTGATTATAATGTGGTCTTTTTTACGTCTATGTTCTCGGAATACGTTAGCAATTAAAGTTGGAATTTACAAATCTCAAAATAGCTTATATATAATAAATTGTTTATAACAGTAAAAATATTTTTATTTGGTTTTAAAAGTTATCAAGCTACATTTTTTAAATTCTAAGGCATTTACACAATTATTGTATTGCGACTCCGCTTTTTATCACATCCTACGTAAACAGTTTGGTATCTCCAGCATTTAAAATTCTAGAGATAACTTTGTTTGTACAAATGGTAGCTTGCAGCTAAGCGACCCATTCATTTCTCGAGCTATGTTTATAAGATATGTTCCATTAATTATGAGTATTATAAGTCAGAGAAATTTGTGACCTCCTTTTCTGAACACCCTGTATCTAACTTATAAGTATTTTATCTTTAGTTGTTTTTGCCATTACCAGAGAACGTTCCCAAAATCAACCACAAATTATATCATAAGGTTGATTGGAATCAGCACATTTCTTTGAAATATACTCAAACCGTTGATATTTGTTGATAACTCAATAGTATTTCTTATTTAGTTTTAAAACTTAGATATTGCAATTTTTGTTCAAGCTCACCAATAATTTATATAATTTGTTACCATGTATTGTAACATGGCCAGGGAAACATGTTTACAAATTAATGTAAGTGGCTACCACATACTGAAATGTTTTAATGAAATACCAATGACATTTAGAAGTTCATTTTTGTCAGATAAAGTATCTTTAGTGATCTCTAATTTTATTGCTGATATATTATGATACACAAAATAAAATTTTTATAGCTGCTAACCATATATAATATAATATATCTGAAAACAAATAATGGAACCATAAAGTAAACAATATAGTGATTCTAAACCCTATTGCTCGACAGAGTTTACTATCTGAATTAAATTTACTCACTTTCCATTAAAACTATTACAATTTAAATTTTCCAACTGTAGCTAACTTCCGTTAATTTATAGTATAATATGGAGGTAATAATGAGAAAGAGTTATTTAAATAGGAATATTTAAAATAAAACTAAAATATAGTAACTATTATTATTGGCTACAATTCGAAAGTAAGAGAGGGAAATTCTAAAATATCTTTTGCATTGTTATTATGGTGACATGAAGCAAAAGGGAGTCTTCTTCGTTTCAATATTTTACATATTGGCGAACTTTACAGTTTAGGAAACTGAAATATAAAGAACAGATCCTTTCTTAGTCTGACTGTCAGCACGTATGACTATATATTTTACGTTTTGGTGAACTTTACAGTTTAGGAAACTGAAATATAAAGAACAGATCCTTTCTTAGTCTTACTGTCAGCACGTACGACTATATATTTTAATCATGGTCAAAAGCTAGTCATCTTTCATACATAAGAATAGTTTAGGACCTCTTTAACACTTAGCACTTCAGAAATAGAGAACAAGAGTTAATGATTATGAATTATGAACATGAGCACTCTAGTAAAGAATATTTTATGACAGTTTTCTCGCATTAAGTACCTCGTAGAAATTTTCTAATTATCAATATGAAGACATTCTAAAACAAACTTTGAAATATCACAGTTAAACTTGCTAATAATAAGTGTTCATAATTACATTCAATAATTATGTGCAATAAACAGAAATATAAAAGACACTGTTGTTCAGGCAACAGTCATGGTTATAATAATTTTTATTTAGCAAACTCAAATACGTCATCGGAAAAAGTATTTCACTAGCGTTTCACTATTCGTAAACTATGAAGTTTTACATAAGACAAATTAAAGCTGGATTAATTAATCGAAGACTTATTTAGCACGTTACAGGAAAGCCAAAAAATATGCCAGTTGGCTACACTTATTATGTTGTATTTAAAACTTTTGTAAAATGCATAATTCACGAGAGAGATAGAAGTTTGGTTAAATGGCCATTCAGTATAATTTGTGCGTAAAACAGGCACAAAGAGATGACAGTTTGGTTGCTAATGTGATTTTGAATACTGCACCAGTGTTTGTTTGTTGTTATTTTGCGTGTTTTCAGTAACAGGAAATCTCAAAACTTGTTGTCCTTTCAAATTTGATAGAGTTAATTATTAATTATTATAAGTAAAAATATTATCTAATTATATCTGTATGCATCTAAATTTTATCATCAGTATAAATATGATCACTTGGTATAGTATCATAAATCTCCCAGGCAAGTCATATTCCACATTTTTTTTAACAGAAACATCACATGGAGTTTTAATGTTACAGTAACATTCTTATAGTACCACAAAGATATTCTACAGTTCCTTTCAAAATATTGTGGGATAAACTCACATATATATATCATACCCCAACTTTCTGTAGAAAAACCAATACTCTTGATCGATAGGCAATTTTTTACCAGGTTTTCAACAGTGTTTTTGAAGTGGTTGATGGAATATGGAAATCTGAGAAAGGGGGTTTCAAAATATAATTAATTACCGTGTGTTTTTTATATCGCTTGTTGATATTTTTAAGGACTTTACGACCCATTCGATGAGGTTTAATACTCATTCTGAGTCTTGAGAGGTTTTCAGAAGTTTTTTACGATTTTTTTTATTTAAGTTCATGGTTAAGTACTACTAAAAATCTGGGGATAAGTTTAAAATTAATTACTGGTCATGAAGTCAGATTTTTCACCATCCATGTGAAATAAATTACTTTTTACAAAATATACAGAAATTACAAGCTCATTATTAAAACAAAAATAATAAGCTAATTAATTAAAACACATCGGTATCGAAGAGTGAAAGAAAGGGAGATCATTACAGAGAAGGGAAAGTTTATATAATATAAGTTGTATACCCATATAAACCATTCCTTATATTTTTATAAGGAAATTGAATTGATATATTTCGTGTATTGTAATATATTTTATAATTATAATACACGTGGAGACATAAAGTTATAAACAAATTGAATATTAGTCACTATGATTATTTAGTGATATGCGTACATCTGTTAACAAAATTAATAACATCACTTCATGTATGTCAAGTAAAGAAATGCGTAATACCTAAAACCATTTTTGTTTCAAATATTTATTTCAAGCTACAATACAAAATTACTTAGAATATAAAACTTTATTATGGAATTTTTACATATATATATTACTCTAATCTACCTATTGTGATGTTGGAAGCAATAAGCAATAAATATTATAATTAAATTTATATTCACCATATATTTTTGTAGTAACGAGTGGGCTGGGAATTCAAGAATCAGTAGAAAGCTAATCTTGTGTTATTAACTAATTAGTCTAATCTTTGAAACCACATACAAAAATATCTCAGTTATACTTCTGTTTTTTGCAGTAGGCCTACTAGCATATATCATTTAACAAACATTTATAATAATATTTTCCGTAATTTAAAGAACCAACTGTATATTTTACACAAATTTTATGAAATGTAAAAAATCTTTTAGTGGATAAGAAATACAAGAAACAAATAAAAAAGGAATTATATCGTATTTGTACTGCATTGTATTGTTTTTTGAAAACATTTACATTTTTGAAATAATATTATCACACCTGGACAATTGAATATTGTATTCGGTAATGCATTAGTATTTTGTTTAATATTTATTTTAGCAATATAAAATGTGTATAAACAATGGATTTACGAGGCTAGTTTATTGTTGCGCAATGAAACGTTGGGTCATGAAAAAAACTATGACCCTATGGAGAAAAAGTCAGCCAAGCTCTGAATTGTAACAAGGCGAACTTTTAAACTTAACCACTCAGAAGTTTAGGTCACTTGAGATATTACTAGCTTTTCTTCAAGCCGGTAAGTACAAAAATACTTTACAAACTAGTAGTAAACAACGCTTTCTATGTCAACATTGCAAAACATACTGCATAAATCAAGACTTTAAGAATAACAAATACGTTTACTATTTTATGCTTTTGCAACATTTAAATCAAGAACAAAAGTAATATTCTAGTAATGCTACACTCAAGTCATATTACGCAGAAAATACACATTTTAATTACCCATAATAAACATCAGAACTGTACCGTTTTACTGGCACATGAGGGGTTAGCTTTGAAATTTAAATGTTTGTGAAGGTTCAAAAAAAGGAAAACGAAAATCTTCTGAAATAAATAAAGTTCGAACTAAAATAAAACTTCTTCTTAAAAATAATTACTGGATTTAAAATTAAAATAAAAACATCTTGATAACTTTTAAATTCAAACATGCAATATATTCGTCACTCCTAAATGTACAAAGTTCTTACAGCTTGTCTTTTATTCAATTTTCAAAATTCAAAACTTTCACACTCTAATCTGTTCTGGCAATTCTTCACTTTAATTTATCTTCAAAATTCAATTTTATTTTGTTACTAATTTTCTTTACTTTACTTTAACTATTACTTCTTTTCAGTGTTAGAATTTATTATTATTGCTGAAAGCATCTGTAACAACCACAAAACTCTTTTAGTATTTTTACATAAAGTTTTATATACATGTGCTCACTGCACCACATATTATTTATATTACACAGATCAAAAGGACAAGTTCCTAAATTCCCATTAAATTTAATTTTTACAATATTTCTTTCCCCAAAATTATTCAAAATAACTAAGAATGAATATTGACTGGACTCCAGTTAAAAGGTTCACTTACCCGCAGGTTCGATGACGATTAGCAAAAAGATAACGCTAAGCACTTTCAAAGACTACTCGTTACTACTACTTCCGATCAACTGAGACTTGAGGTACGGCACAAAGTATGACTACCTCACCCCACCTCTCAATTTCGTTATCAAACACTGCCATCTGCGATGCGCGCCTCGCTGATAGCAGCCTCTTTTGTACTGTCCAGTCCTTATCATTCTTCTGGGCCTACTCCTTCCATCGGTAATCCAGTTACCCTAGAATTAAAATTTAATACAATCGGTACAGAACTATTGGCCGTCCTCAAATTTCTTTGGATCTCTTAAAGCAAACCATGACTTCACTTCCAGTAGTCAAGTCTGAGACACCGTCAAATATCAGACGATGTAATAAAACGAAGGTGAACTGGAGCTAAACTTAAAATTCAATTTAATAAACCCTTAGCTAAGATATGTGTAGAGAACTCTGTTGCTGCACCGTGTTTAGAGATCGTGTCTATCTCATCGTAGTGCACTCAATTGTGTACCTGATGAGAGAATGGTACTACCACTGAAGTTATAGGTGTCTGTGATGTCGAAACGATGTAGATGTTTCGTTTTGAGCTTTTCCGTCGTCAACTTTCTTTGGATGTCTTAAAACAGACATGATTCCAGATTCCAGGAATCAAGTCTGAGGCGGCGTCAGATACCAAAAGCTACAATAAAAGGAAGGTGAACTGGAGCAAAACTCACAATTCAAGTTTTTCATTTTTGAAAATTTATATAATTTCCACACAGAATGTGAATTTACTCATAATTTAACCATAATTTAACATAAGTTTAACTATTCGAGACCAAAAATGTATTAAATTTAAGTAGATTTTAAAATGTTTCTTACTGAACTTTAAATAATATGGAAATTATTTATGCATTTTTATAACATTATCAGTATTAAAAACATTAATATAACTTATTCAAGATTGAGCTTTTTTAAATTTCTAATTTAATTTTAGATCAATTGAAAACTGAATTTTGATTGATTACAGATGTTTTTCTGATATAAAACAGATTTTTACATATTAGACGTAGAACCCTATTTTGACAAACACAGATTTTTTAATCAAAATTTAAACATGAATCATTTTTAAAATGCTATAGTGAGTTTTTATTTATTCTTATTAGTTTTTGTTTCGCTTCAATTATTCAACTTATTTTAAATTATTTACTTCTTTGAACGATTAACGACTTCAAGAAGAGCGTTGTCTAAGGCCTACTCTTTCGTAAGGAAGTTTTCCTTTGCATTGAGGTAACCTATAATTATTTATGCAGTTTCAATATTTCGTTCTATCCTTTCTTACTACTTCTAGGCGGACTCATGATCTCCACCATGCATATATTCGTAAATAGAAGGCATTAAAAGGAGGTTTTTCTTACAAAATTACTAGATAAGTATAAAGAAATTTTAAGCGCTGCAATATAATTTAATTTTGCTGTATCTGAATTTTGCTGATCTAAAACAGATATTTTTTTCCATGTAACCTATTGTTATCTCAATCTTACTAATTTAAATTTAGATATTTAAAACAAAATAACCTCAAAACACATTGATTTACAACACAACATACAAAAATAATTAGTGTCTTTTAAGTAGATTGTAACAACATATTACCCAAACTTTATGAAATAGGTATTTTTTTCAAATCAAAACCTTCCAAGAATCTATTAAGATTTACAAAATTATGAAAAAGTGTTTCCCTAAAAGGCTGGCTAACAAAGCGTTTAATTATGAGAACGCTGGTATCGTTAAACTTTTACTAAGTCTGATATAAGTTGATAATATAATAATAAAAAGTATTGGCTTTGGCGATACACTCGTTTTATTTCACAAAATATATCAAACAGTTAGTGGGGCTTGGTAAAGAAAAGTTGCTCAAACAACTGTAAAAATAGTTTTCTCTAGCGAGTGGGATTCATTGATGAGTAACGATAACTGAAAGTTAATTAAATTTATTTCCCTCAAACCAAATAACTAGAAACTCTCACTAGTATTTTCCCTCGGTCTCCTAACATAATGAATATGAAAATCATAATAAAAATGTTCAAACGTTTTAAATTATTGACTAATATTATGTTGATTTAGAAATTGACAGTTAAAAATTAATACAGCACGTGCACTCTAAAAACTGTACATAAATAGTTATTAGGTTTTAAGTCATTAATTAAAATATTAAAATAATTAAACTTTTTACTAGAAAATTACATTCATTTTTATACATTCGATGTCAAGTATTTTAACCTGATTTAATTAAGTCAAAATGTTAAGGTAAATTCCATTAAGTGACACTTCGTTTAAATTGGCTTAGTAAATAAGAATTAAAAATATTGTTTTGGATTATTTTCGTAAACATTTGTTTTGTTGCATATAACTTAAATCAATAAACCAATTTAAAAAATTTAATTTATATGTTTGAACCAAAGGCTCGCAAACGAATTGTAATTTATTTTATATTATAAAAAAATAATGTGTGTGTTTGTAGTTGTCTTATCGCTTTGTATTGAATATTTGTTTACAGGTAAACAGTATAAAATCTTTGAAGCTCCTATACAAAAAAGTAATGAATTTCCAGAACGACTCATAAAAGAGAATAACTATGAAACACTGGCATCGTTTAATTTTTAATAAGACTGATAATAAGACCTAGTATACTTAACTAGGTCTCCTAACCAAATACATATTAGAATCATTGTAAAAGTTTAATAATAATTTTAATAATTAATCCTACATATATTATACACAAACACACACACACACATTTCATATATGTAAAAGTTTTCATAAAAAGTATAAATTTGTGTGTGTAATATATGTAGGATTATTTATAAAAATAATAAATGAAAGTATTGCAATGATTCAAATAAATAAATATATATATATATATTGAATTGAATTGAATTGGTTTATTTCCAAAAGCTTACATTTCAATGGCCCCGCTAAGTACAACACTTATCAGCGGGGTCCAAATTAAACTATCTTAACTAAACCATACAATGTATTTATTAAATTACGTGTCAAAATTGGCATTCATTACTTTGTTAAAGTTTACAAGCACGAGTAACAGCATACAGGTTTGTTTTATTTTATCTTTACATTTCAAAATTATTACCACTGATAAAACCGGTCTCTTAACTCTTAAAATTAAGTTCATGTTCCTAACTAACAAATTTGCACTGGTCATATAGTGTGATTGGATTGTATGATTTATATTCAGAAAGCAGTCGATGTCCTTACCCAATTCCAATCGGTATGAGACAAGAATAAATACCCCCCTCCCATCAGGCGTTCCTTGTTCCTGTTTCCGCCACTACCAGTGTTTATTTCTGCAACTGCAATGCACGTTGCAAAATCTAGGATGAATTTTGCTCTAATTATTAAAGTTCATTTAGATGATTATCAATAAATAAAATAACTGTGTTAATTTATTTCACCCATGTGTACATTTACAGCATTCAAAATATATGTCAATGTGTCCTGTTTGCCTATTCAGTCTGCGATATGTGTTTGTGTTATCCCTGTGCTAACCTAATTGTGTTTTGTGTTATTGTTGTATGTGTTATTTCATTGTGTTTTGACGCATTTATATATTGATAATAATTCATTTTCCTACTCCTTCCAAAATGTAAGTTATTTCATATTGCATATTTTTTTTAGCCGTATCTAACGAATTTTCCATTCCCTAAACTCTCTTACTGCAGTACAGTACGCGGCCACCACAACAACCTGCAGCTCCTCCCCTCTTTAGTCTAGGCTTTCATACCAATGGCAAACCCTAGCAAACGGTTTATTATTGTATAGATAAGATTCATGTGTTTATATTTGGCATGTGTTTGTATTAAAAAAAGCAATAAATAAATAAATAATATAATAAGTAATTTAAACTAATAAACTTTAACAAAGCCAACTTATATATCAACAACAACAACAACAACAAAAAACTATAGGCTATGCTTTATAAATATATCTGTAACATTTTCTTAACAACAATCCCATCATCACATCAAAACATTTGAAACACAAACAACTGACAACATTATGTCAGAATTTGCAACAAAAAATATACAGTTTACTCTGTATCTGATTTTATCTATAATAGGGCAACCAGATCCACCATAGATTCATGAAGCTTAATCAGGTTACATAAATAATTAAAAACTATTAAGCTAGACTATAACACAATAAATAACATATTATAATAACTATATATACTAGACCTATATGTTTTATCACATATAACACAATCTAATAATGTTTATTCATAATATTCAAAAGCATAACAAAACTATAAAAAATATAACATGGACCACAATAACAGATTAATATACACTATAGTATGTTTATCACAGCAATAACCAAAAATCAACAACAGACTCCAAACAACACATTACAATAACAAAACTAAACTATAAAAAATAACAATATTATGGTATAAGTTAACAACAAGTTAATATAGGCTATATATTTATCACAGCAAGCAACAATCATTAAAACAACAGTAAATTTTCCAAAATAACCATTAAAATAATAACATACATACATACCCTACATACTCACAAATTCTTCTTTACTAATAAACATAATAAGTTAATAATATCTAGAAATTTTTTATACAGATCTATATTCTAAATTTATAACTCTTCCATTAACCACCTGTAAACAAGTTTTTTAAACTTACAATAATTATGTTCATTAAAGATATAATTTGGTAGACTGTTAAATAGGCAAGGAACAATATATTTTGCCAATCTTTTACCAAAAGTATTTGTTATTCTATAAACTTTAAATTTTTCAATATTTCTTAAAGCTATAGAAGTGTTCTTGCTGTTTGAAATTTATATTTATTGTCTGCAAAATAATATACAAGGATGCTATACTTGTAATAACCCTTTGGTGTCAAGCTATTGGCTTGTATATACAACTGTTTTTCTGTAATACCATTAGCTCTGCCATTCAACATCATATCCAGACATTTCTTTTGAAGGCTTTGTATCTATTGAGGTGGTTGTCTGCAGCTGTTCCATATGCAATTATTCCATATCTAACAATTGACTCCACTAACGCCTTGTATACTGAAGTCTTTGCTTTCAATATTCAATATATTTTTTAATCTATAAAATACAGCAACACACGAGCAAATCTTTTTCTGGATTTTCTCAATGTGGTATTTCCATGTTAAAACCATTATCTATTGTTATCCCAAGATAATCATAGGTACATACTAATTTTATTATGTCACAATCACATGAAGTGAGGTATAAACTTGTGTGTAGTTGCTCACACATACATGTGTGGTATTTTAAAACAGGCTCATTTCCTACTTTTTTATTTCTTAAGTGAATATTCATCATAACAGTCTTTTTTGGATTTATAAAAAGTTCCATATTATGCAACCATTTATTTATTTCATTAAAATCGTTTTGAAGCATTGCTTGGGCAGTTACCAGATCCATATGAGATGCTACCAGAAGGATGTCATCTGCATATGCCCACACCTTTACATAATTAGTTACATTAAAAATATTATTTATATAGATATTAAACAGTAATGGACCAAGGTTACTACCTTGTGGTACACCGACAGTTGCTTAGCTTATATTCACTATAAGTGTTTACTATTTTTACTCTGTAACCTCTGTTTTGTAAATATGATTTGAACCAGTTTTAAGTTTACTCCAACAACACCAATGTTCTCCAGGACTACTAACATCTTATTATGATTGATGGTATCAAATGCCTTTGATAGATCCAAAAATAAAGCCAATACATAACACCCTTTTTCTAACTGTTCATTTTACATAGTTAGTAAAGTCCTTCAAAAGAAGTTCAGTTCCCTTACCCTTTTGAAAAGCATATTGATTCTCATTAATAATGTGACATTGATTCAAGAACCCATTTAACTTATTCACAACAAATTGTTCATATATCTTTTCTATACTGGGAAGCAATGACACTGGCCTATAATTCTCATAAATTTCTCTAGAGCCCTTTTTATATATAGGTCTCACTATTGAAGTCTTAAGACACTCAGGGAATATTCCTTCACTCAAAGACAAATTTATTGCTCTCGCCAATGCAGGTCCAAGTGAATGTGAGAGTATTTTTTAAATCCTTTTGTCTTATTAAATCTATACCTGGAGGCTTATTTTCATTCACTGATTGTATAAGAATTTATGATTTCTCTAGCTGTAGCCCTAGGGATATAAAGGTTTTCTCTTAGATTATTTTATATATATATATATTTATATTTGAATCATTGCAATACTTATAATATTTTATATATATACAGGGTGTCAAAAAAGTCCCGGGTCGGTTAAATATTTTTCAAAATATTTAAAATAGAGCTACAATACCTTACACAAAGTTACTGGACATAAAAATATATTTTATCACATATTCAGTGATCCACTACTTCCTCAGGGGAGCGGCCCACTAGGAGTCAGAAAAAAATCTTAAATGTAAATGTAATTGATATTATTAACATTTTTATTCAATCAAATTGTGGATAGTCTTACGTAATACTTTGTACCATGTACTTTAGTATCATTGCATCGCACTAAATGAAGTACGGATTTACTGTGCTATATTGTGAGGTGTTTCGGTATAATCGCTTTTTATATCGTCTGCCCTGATAGTTGTAGTCGTGCTGGGTTCTATTCCAGGGTTGTGTTATCGCCGTATATTTTTATCTTACCCGCGCCCTCACCGTACGCTGGTAGAGATCGAGATTTCGAGATTATAAGCAAGGTTAAACGTAAGTGAACAGAAAAACTCAGACTGTCGTTCAAAGCGAATTCAGTTATTCGCACTCTTCAATGGAACGATATCATCACCGTTTTCTGTTCTATTTTTTGCGATTTCACGTAAATAATTGTTGATTAGAACTGTCAATGCCCCGTTCTAAAATATGACGTTTAGAATTAAATTCTATTGTAAAGACAGAGATTCAGCGATTATTTGTGGGTGAGAGAAAACCCGATTTTAATATCGGTGGTCCGCGAGATCTTCAATTCCACAGCCGTTGACTCGAACCGGTCCTTGTATCGTTTGTTCGTTTCTTCAGTGTCTGTTGTTGTGCTGTTTTACGCTGAGGTTATGTTTTGACATTACAGATATCAAAATTAAATATTAAATATATTTAACCAAACAAATTCCTTCTCTATACTAATAATACAAACGTTATCATATAAAGTTAACCTGAAATTAACATTTCACTAACTACGATAACCTATTAGCTGCTCCTAACCTATCCTACGCACCGAATTGTTAATTTTAGGAATAGGATACCAAGCTTACGCGTCTTATAGGATGCAAAATACTCGTTTGCAAACTAGGAAAGGTACTGAAGGGTTATACTACCCTATGTACCATATACCTATATTTAATAGATACACTACAGTGTTACTAACCGCGATACCCTATAAACTACTCGTAACCTATACTAAGCACCATATTATTAATTGTAGGAATACGATCACAACCTATCCTACGCACCGAATTGTTAATTTTAGGAATAGGATACCAAGCTTATGCGTCTTATAGGATGCAAAATACTCGTTTGCAAACTAGGAAAGGTAGTGAAGGGTTATATTACCCTATACCTATATTTAATAGATACACTACTGTGTTACTAACCGCAATACCCTATAAACTACTATGCACCGTATTATTAATTGTAGGAATAGGATCACAAGCTTATGCGTCTTATAGGATGCAAAATACTCGTTTGCAAACTAGGAAAGGTAGTAAAGTGTAGTAGGTCCTATATTTAATAGATACACTACTGTCACTAACCATGATAAGTTATAAACTGCTAATAACCTATCCTACGCACCGAATTATTAAATTTTCTTAATTATTACAAATCGTGGTGACCAAATAGAGATGATAAATGGCGACGGCGTATTTTCCGATACTGTGCTTCTCTCTACAAACCGATTCCACAATTCCGCAACGAAGTCAGCAAGCAAACTCTCCGTCTCTTGACGGGTCGGCTGTATAAGTTGACCGCCAGCCAGTCATGCGCAGAAACGCGTTTTCGTCAGTCGTCGGCGGACGCTGCAGCGGCCACAACAGAGCTCCGGCTAACTTCACTGCCCGATGTAGAGAGGTTCCCTAACCTCAAATTAAGTCTCTCTAATCCAAAGACGACGACTATCGATGAAATAAATTGAAGCATTCACTTGCCAAAATAAACGTTTTCTCATTTAAAAACAAAACAATGGGGTATAAAATTGAACCCTTACAAGATAAACAAGTCCCGAGTTCATTATTATAGTGTCCTTCCAAAATAAATGTTGCAAAAGTTAAAATAACGAAAGCATTAAATTATCTAATAATTGTTCTGAGTACAATTTACAACTCTGATCATTAAACAGTATCAACTTACTTATTACAACAAAAAAGCATGCTGTTGATTTAAATTAAGAAATTAAAACTTTTCAATATAAAATATCCTTTCTTAAGAAATTTTTAATTTGATCATCAAGTTATTCATAGAATTTTAGATTTCCTCCAAATAATCCAATTTGAAAAGATGGGAATAATATTATTATCTATATTTCAGTAAAACTTAAGTATAATAAGTAGTACTCAGCCCTTCTCAGAACACTTTAAATGCAAGGAGAAATAACTTGCACGTGGGGTCATTAACAAGAATAAACAGGAGCTTTGCAAGTTATTCTTTTCTATTGTTTATTATCAATTTAGATAAGGTGTTAAATAAAACCTTTTATAATACGACTGAATAAAATTAAAGAAATTTACAACAAATCACCCAGGATGAAAAAAATATTTATGTTCCCACTCACAATACATAGATGAGTATATCAGAATTTTTATAGCAACGTATATTTAATAACTTAATAAATATACGGCCAAATACAAAATAATTGAATCGGAAAAAGTAAGCGCTCTGTGGTGTAATGGTAGCACATTCACCCGGCAAGTGAGAGATCCGGGTTCGACTCCCGGCGGAGCAAGTACTTTTTGCGATTCAGTGTTTATTGAAATTAAATAAGGCTATTGCCATTTATACAATTTAATGTAAATAAAAGTCGTGTGACAGTTATTTGGTCTTCCGATCATATGTTAGTTTGCTTATTTAAACTCATATGTGACAGATACGGCCAAATACAAAATAATTGAATCGGAAAAAGTAAGCGCTCTGTGGTGTAATGGTAGCACATTCACCCGGCAAGTGAGAGATCCGGGTTCGACTCCCGGCGGAGCAAGTACTTTTTGCGATTCAGTGTTTATTGAAATTATATATATATATACATATTGCACTATTTGTACTAATATTTTAGATGCATATTCTTTGGCTCTTACAAACTTTTACACTTGGATACGGAGACATTTATGTTCTCTGTGTCATATCAAGTATGAGCGATGTTTTGTTGAGTTTTGTTTATTAGTAACCGTTTTTTCCAATCTAGGTTTCATAATTAGATATTTGAATTTGAAAACTTTTCCTCATTCTGGATTATAACTTTTCCTGTAATCGTTCGATGTCAGATTGATACTACTGATTGCAATTTTTTTACAGTTTTTGGCAATATGTCTCAATACCTATAAGAAAATCAAGATATTAAATATATAGAAGTTCCTTAAATACTACTAAATGTTAATAAACACACTACTTTTCCAATTTGTTTATTTTTTGGACGAGGCCTTTCGAAACCAAAGGTTTCATCTTCAGGCAACTCCACAAAATATATAAGTATAAACATTGTTTTATGGCAGCACATAAAATGTTTTAATAATTTTAACCATTATTTTAAAATTCTTTTACATTTTAATGTTTAAAAAGCATAGAGTAACTACCCGTTTTTCCAATCTATGTGACATAGAGAGCAGAGAATCTCTGGAACCTGCTGTCCCCTGGACACTCCAGGCCACTTAAAACATTTGCTTCTGTAGTCTTCGGTCTTTAGAAACTCCATCGTAAAGCTTGCGACCACTGTTAATCAGAACAATTTAATCTGGATGTAGATAAAAACCGTAGCATTATTTAAAAAGTCATGGCTAAAATAGCGTTAATAGCAATGACATCAGGATGAAGCCATACAAATTACGTTTATTTATAGTTAATTTCCAATCATGGCTGCACATGGCTGTTGAGGCTTTCGCTCTTTAACCACTGTTTCATAGACTTAATTTTTCTGGATCATTGGGCCTATATGAGAGTTTCCAAAATTCTATTGCTTCTGATACCAGTAAGGGTTACCAAACTGGACTAGATCTGAAGTTTCCAGATCGTTAAAAATATATTTTTTATGTAGAGGCAAGATAAATCTCGGGCCTTCAGAACCACACACCCATCCCTCAGCGAATAAATAATATGGATCGGTTACCAGCACCTTAAAAACTTGATTTTAAAATTAGAAATCAATTTCATGTATTGATTTAAGTTTGTACATATGTGGTTCTATTTGCTTATGACACAATGTTCACTGTAACAAAAAAACAGAACCTCTTTAATAATTAGGGAATACATAAAGCAAGTAAATGACGAAAGAGGAGATTGGATTTGGACAAATGGCTATTGTTCAATGAAGATAAAAGTCAATTTATAAGTTTTAGTAGAATTTCAGTTTTCAAAATCAAATTTAAGTTCATCAATTTCATAATTTTAGAGTACATAATTGGTAGAGCGTTAGCAAAAATTTCGATGTGTATGTCTCTCCACGTTATATTAAAAAAGAACAGACGTATGTCTTGAAATTGTGCACGAAGCTTTTCTTCTACCCTTCAAGTTTATAAATAAAAACTATTTAATTAGTTTAAATATTGGCATTGAACATGATATCCTATAGAATAACATATACAACACACACACACACACACAAATATATATATATATATATATATATATATATATATATATATATATATATATATATCATGTTTAATGCAATACAAATAATTCCTGAAAATAATTAATAGTTTAAAATAAATAGTATGATGAAATACTTCTTATAGAATACATTTTTCCACTCTGTCAATCTCTGAGGACCATTTTCTGCCACTTTCTTAATCCATGAAGAGTTGTGATTGACCTGCGAGTGTCTTTTAGCAAATTTTGCGGTACTATTTCATCCTGAATTAAATAAGCTCTAAGCAGTTAACGTTCCAAGAGATTAATAAGTTTTATAAACTGTTGCTGAATTTGCTAGTACTATTGTAAGCTAAATGTCTTACAGAATTCATATTATACTATCTTTACGAATTTACGGGTCTTGAATGTATGAAAATTTAAATTAGTAGGTACAATCAGTTATGCATTGACACTTAAAATATTTTATTTAACCTACTTGTTTTTTCTCAAAATTCAATGCTTGAAGTTTAATTCTGTATAACTTTTTATAAATTACTTTATTAACATTTAGCAACAATTAAGAAATAATGTTAGATTTTTTATGATTTCCCTTTCTAAATTACTTGAGAAGGAGGTGTCATATTGTGTCGATTACCTGTGAATTTCTGAATTGTCAAAATAGTATGTTGGTTATCTGAAATAATTAGATTTGGTGATATGAATAGAATTAAATTTGTCTTAATAGACTTTTACATTAATTCCAATCAATAACTATGTACTCTATCTCAAAAACTTATATTTCATACTTACTAAAGGTTTTATGATTGTTGTCTTTTTATTGATTATTTTATACTATTTAGTATACGATAAAATTTTAAAAATTTCTTTTCTTTTTTTGTTAAAAAATATCTTAACACATATTGCCCCAAAATGCTTGTATTCATCCCAATCTTAAATCTAATCAGTGGCAATATTAATTTGCTTCTCTTTGATCTTCAAACACTTAGTGTCATAATTTTTTGAAAGCTTCTAGGTTTATTTTTAAAGACAAAGTTATTTTACATATAATTTAAGGTAGGTTTGTAAAGAAGTTTTATTTTAAGCTCATTATTTTGGTTTTTCGATTTGTGTAAATTACGATAATACTCTAGGCGCATCATTTATTTATCTGTTATATGGTTGTGCTTGATGAATTGTACGTTTTCAATTAATCTGAATTGCAGTTTAATGATTGTCCTATTTGAATTCAAACGAAATATTTTATCTAAATACAAGGAATTAAAACGTTTATTTTACAATTTATAGTCCTCTAACTAAAATATAAAAATGAATAATAGCATTAATAGTTATACGGTTTAGAATATTTTTTTGAAGTTTAATAATATGTTTTTAACATGGTTAAGGAATTTATCTAGAAATTAGAATTAACTTTGTATTTTTCTCAAGCTCTCTATAACTGTCTGGTTAAAACAAGGAACTTCTGAAGTAGTAAGACCAACTTTTCTAAAAGTTCATATTTTTTTATTGTGTCGTCTTTGTATTTGGAAAGTTGGTGTATTAATGGTGTAGAATATGTTTGTTGTAAATTTGTTGACTTGGTAGCATTATGAGTAGATTACTTTTATAACACTAGTACTAAACGGAGAAGGAACTACTTATGATATTAATTATTGAACTTTGAATTACAATTATTATTGAGGGTAATTAAATGAATTATTATCACGTGTAAATACTAACGACTGTAAAACCCATACATTTAAATAAGCTTCAAAATGAATAATCTGAGGGCTAAAAGTAGTACTCCACATTGATACTTAAGTACCACACAGAAATTATAACATTTTTAAATAATACGTCTATCAGTATTCTAGTAAAATAAAAAAAACATACAAAAAGAATGTCCAATGTAAGTCAATGTTTGTATCTCAGATCCTAGAACAACACGTATATAATCCAACTTTCTTGGCCTTATAAACAGAAAATAGAAACGTGAGCTATTATCCGTACCAAACCAGGTTCACATACTACAACTGCATATATATTCAGAATTTATTTCCCAATATAGTAACTGTATGTGAACCTGTATATGCTGTTTTGTACATTGTAATAACGCAATTATACTATATTAATCCTTAACATCAACTACCAATAAATTACTTATTAATTTGATATATTGGCTTAAAATATTTTATAAACCATTCTGAAGGTGAGAGTTGGAGTATAGGTACCAACAAGTCGGAAAGTATCAAATTATCTAAGAAAAGAAACTCAAAGTTTGTACGCTTTTCAAACCTTAATTATTACATTATTTACGATTACGTTTTTACAATTATAAAGCAGTTATTCAATTTAGTATTTACTTTTCTATATATATATATATATATATATATATATATATATATATATATATATATATATATATGTGTGTGTTTGTATAATATAATATAATACGTATATATATATATATATATATATATATATATATATATATATATGTATATACAAATATACATATATGCATCCTTAATTTAGAATAAAAATCATCTGAATCTGATATCAAAAGTTAGATTTTAAAGTACTCTTTTTTAAATATTTTTGAGTACAAAGTTTGAGAGATATTTGGCTTACTGTATAATTGAAGTGTATTTATTATAAGTACCATTTAAATACACTACTAATGTCTCGATCAAAACTGTTTACGCTGCTACTACTGGGCATTTCAAAAACTCTTTTGCTGTCTCTGTGATAGGGCTAAATAAAGTTTTAAATCGGTTATATAAAGACATTGATTTAAGACACTGTTAAATATTTTTTTTACAAATAATATATTAAATTATTCTTATAAAACTGCTGTAACACTTCTTAATCTTAAATTATTTGAAGATTCTTCAGTTAGCACTTAAACGTAAAAAACAAGTTTTCTCTTAGCGAGAACTTGTACATGCTTGATTTGTTTGAAGTATAAAAACGAATATTTATAAAATCTTGTACGTTGGAAAATGTATTACAACAAGGTAATAATTTTTTATATAAAATATTTATTCTTTTACTATAGTTACAAAACAGTAATATTTGCTTTTTTCTTGGAAACAATGGCTTATGATATAATGGTTTTGGATATAATTTACTAAGCAAAAATATTGCTAAAAGTATAATAAATATATAAATTATAAGAACAGTACACATTAGAATTCAAATAAGAACATATTCTCATTGAACTAAGATTTTTAAATGAATTCCCCTCCAAAAATATTTTAAAAATACTGTTAATTCATAGTAAAACCATCCAGTATTTCCGACGTATAAACTGCCCAAACCTTCTCATAAGCTTTCATTGATATTACACAACTTATTATCATTGAGGCAATTATATCATCAATTAATCAATAATAAATTTAAATTGTTAATATTCTTGCTGATCTGATCTAAGAAGTTAAAATTATATGTAAAAACTTGTTAAGAAAAAAAAAAATGTTAAGAAGCTTAAGAAGAAAACGATTACAAAGAAGAAAAAGATCAAACTTCAGTTTACGATGGTAACTTACACCCCAATATTTCCTCCAGGGAACTATCCATCAGGAAAGTCTTAACTTTATAGAGAGAAGGTCGTATCATAACGTGAAATTAATGACGTATTATAAAACGATATGTCTTAAAGTTATATCCAATGATCAGGTTATACAAGAAATAATTTATAAATACAATTTAAAATCCAATAATTTGCACATATTATAGAAAAAGTATGTTTTAAGTGGAGTTATCTTCTTAAGAAAATCGTAATATTATGACCTAATAGCTGTTTCTACTATGTTTTAAAAGGTTAGATTTTGACTATAGTAATTCATCATATATAGTTTTATTGTGCGAATTTTTAAAGGATTGTTGCTTCAAAACATATTAGGTTGGTGGTTACTATTAAGCTCCATAGCTTATTTATATAACTGTATTTTTATTGTAAGATAACCTAGGAATTATGTATGATTATTATAAAAAATGTGTCATATTAAATATTTGGATTGCAGGAATAAATTCTAATAAGATTTTACTTCAATTAAAATATTAATTTGACTAAAATTCCAAGGTTTAAAAATTTTATTTATAATTATAAAATATTATATTTATTTTCGTTACAAAGTAAAAAACTTGTTTAAACAAGCCCCGCTGAGGTTGCGTGTTAATTTTCTTACATGCCTACGGAGGCTTTATTATTTTTTGTACCGTGTAATTGATACTCATAGCACTTACAAATTATTATATTCAATAATAAAACTAAGTATTACAAAACAGTGTGTAAGCCCCTGAAGACTTTAGGATTAGCGATGTTAAATATAGTACTAAAAAAATAATAATAACAAACCAGTACTATGCTAACCGCTCATGACATTGCATTTGCAATGACACATACAGTAATTGATATAGTAACTACTTCAAATTTAGTACACTATTAAATTCAGATGCAGGAATACAGTTTTTATTTCAAAATGCGTTATTGATGGTGCCTATTTAGAAATATAACAGTATTTAGGAAATTTAAGATCTCTTTTAGTTACTATTTTAGAATAGTGCATTTCCAGGAATGTATTTCTATTCGTTCATCAGGTATTGAATATTTAAACCATTTGAACCCTTGACAATTTTTATTGTACGCTTTGAATTTAAGAATAAAATATCTAGTCTTTATCAAAATATTTGTCGCATTCTACAGTTTTTGCCTATATTATTTGTTTCAGCATTTTCTCTATTTGCCTTGTGCAGTTTAGACTTGTTTTCAGGGCTTCTTACGGCAACAGTAGTTCCTAAGAAAAATGCTGAAGTATTTTAAGAACACATTGTTCTGTTTTCAATGCAAAATCACTTTTAATAAGTTCATAACTATAAATGTATTTAGTTGCTTTAGTATTTATTGATAAATGTTGCTACAAAAAGCTGTTAGATTCCAATCCTTGAAACTAAGTGACCTAAATGTTTACTGCATACCAATGTGAAATATAAAAATTGTTTAATTATGCTTTAACATTTGAATTTTTTTTATTAACGAAAACTAAGTTGTATACCACATTTTAATTTTCAATAACATTTTAAATTATGCACTATATATATATATATATATATATATATATATATATATATATCGTTTCGTTATTGATAAGTTTTGAAAATAAATATTAAATCTGGGGAAAGATGAACTACACATTTATGTACTTTACAATATCTTCTTCTTTTATAAAACGTATTCTACAATGGACAGGTTCAGTTCCACAGTCTGAAAAACCTTGTAAATGAGGCAAACTCTGTCGGCTATTTTGTAGTTTAGGAAAATTTTTTTTTATTATTCAAAAAGTTTTAGCGCTTTACTTTTGCAAAGTTTTTCTTGATATGTTGTAATAGTAAATCTTAATTTGTAAATAAATGAATACTTCTTACAATCATAAATATCAAAACTTAAGTTATATATGACAAAACTGATCATAAAAATGTCTAGATATATATATTTACAGTAGTAATATTTATAGAGAAAAAGGATTTGTAACAAGGTAAGTGTATATCAGAAAAGTTAGCGGAGGATTACAATGCATATAGACATAAAACTCTGGTCAATTTAGTTTTGAAAAAAGAAGTTAAATTTACAGATTGCTTGAGAATAATAGAAGTAAAATAAACTACAAAACGAAATGGAAAAATCACTACACGTACCTTTTAACGCAGTCGGATGAAGAACAAAAAACCATTAATAACAATTCAATGGATTGCCAGAATATTTATCAGATACTCCTAATACAATTCGAAAACAATATCTAAAATCTTTGAAGAATACCTTTTTAATAATACTTTGCCAGATCTACTGTAGCTATTGAAGACTTTTTGCCAAGTATATTGTAAAGTAAGAAGTTAGGTATATAATGTCTCATTTTACTACACGAAATGAGGGTTAGAAGCTCTTTCTAACATTTAACCTGGAGACCAACGGCTTATTAGTGACATCCAAACCACCACCAACGGCTGGGCAAACAGGCTTCTTGCAGTGGCAGGTTCGTTCAGCAGTCACCTAACCAAACAGCAGCCTCATTCGAAGTTGATTGAATCCGTCATCACAAAATAACCACTGTACCTACTTTGCTGCGCTATTTTAAACACTTCCTAGCATAACCCTGATCAGTTATTTCACAATGTTTCAATGTTAGAAATACATATACATTAATCGTAAAATATGATCGTGACACGTTTCAAATGGATGAAATGCCAGAACAGCTTAGGGGTTGTAATGTAATCCACATACACATTTCCAGTAGCAGATTTTTACCCAAAGACGGGCTAAATCTGTATTTATCAACTTACATTATAGAAACAACAAACACGGAAAAGTATATTCATATTTGATAAGCTAATCTCATATGGATATGGAATAGTTTTACCAAAATAGATTATTGACAAAGGTAAAATTCATCTAAAATATGCCTTTTGAATTGAAACTGTATTGATAACTGTATTTAATGAGATAATATACAAATTAAATTACATAATAAATATAATTAATTTTAATCAGGAAATTACTGTAAAACTATTAATTGAAACGTTTCTAGAATAACTGTACAATGAGGTATTATCGCCCAAAGTACATTACAGTTTAATTAGTGCCGTCATCCCATAATTAGTTCCGTGTGTTTGACTTGCTTGGCATCTGTACACATCCGACAGTTATGTTACATGTGTATTTAGATTGGCTATACATTCTACGATATGTGAATTGTTTCGTTTTACAATACAACAATATAAGAGAATTCTTGGAATCATTTCAGGGTTGGATGAGAGCTATGATATATTTATAATATAATTATATATATAATTTGCTATGACAATTTTTATATAACAACAGAGTATTTCTCACGTTTTTTGCTGTATGGTAACGACACAGTCGGCCTTACTTTATATTTTTACACCTACTTACACAAAACTGTTAGTGAATTGTGATTCTATTATGTTAATACTATCCAGTACTGACTACTGCAAAAATCTGTGGTTGTTATTATGATTTTTTGTTTTATTTTTCCTGAACATAAAAAATAAGTTTTTTTTTTTAATTTGTTTCGTTATGAGTTCTATTCAAAAGATTGGAGGTAAAAATTATCTCGCTGATCTAGATATTGACAAGTTACAAACCTATTATTGATTGATTATTTATAAGATAAGCTGTGTCAGACACGTAAGTACAAGGCATGAGAAAAATATATTGCCCGTTTATTTCCATGAGCTGTCAACGGACAAAACCCCCCCCATCACGGCCAATGACACAAAGTGAGCTTATTCTTGGTGTGACATAGTAAATAAAAACAACTAAAGCAGCCTTACATCCATAAATAAAGCCTTCCTGAATCTATATTTCTGGCTATAAAAACATGGTAACTTATCAAATTCTAAAGTTAAAAAATTGCCTTCATGGCCAACTACGAAACTTAAATGAAAGTTTCGTTAACGAGGTTTCTTCAAAAGTTCCCAAACTCATTTTTAAGGTATTACCTTAAAAGACAGTGCCACTGACGCAGTTTTAACCTTTAATTATAGTTATTCCAGTAGTTGAGGGTGTTTTATACATTAGAACTAACAATAGCTAAAAAGTCGGTGGACGCAATTCCTAACATAGACAGTTCCTACATTTTAAAGTAAAATTATTTTAGGAAGTGGAGTCTGCTAAGTGCTGCAGGATACGAAAGTGCACTAAGGAAATACATGTGAACAGCTTTACGAGTTATCTCTTAAACCCGAAAGAAGATTCCTCTTAACGAGAACTTTTACGAGGCACGTCCAGAAATTAAGTGTACTGGTACTCTCAACGGCAGAGTTTTCAACATGTTGGCAACACTGGCGCGTAGCCAGAATCCGCCCCTTCAAAAAGAGACCAATCCGAGGTTAGTGTGTTAAAAACTCTTGACGCAGTAGCATCTCTCGCGAAAAATGTCGATCGTATCTCCCGCCAAGTGCAAAATTCGCGCCGTCATTCACTACCTCGTTCTGAAGGGAAAAGCTCAGGTTGAAATTTATAATTAGGTGAAAACTGTTTACGGTAATGGAGCTATGAATCGTACGAGCGTGTACAAGTGGTGTCACGAGTTTAAAACTGGCCGTACTTCCGTGCATGACGATCAGAGGAGCGAAAGACCTTCAATTGTGACTGACGAACTCGAGGAAAATTCGAAAAAGCGGTCCGTGACGATCGCAGATTGACGTTAAATGAAATTTCTGCGATGTTTCCGCAAATATCCAGATCCCTCATACACGAAACAGTCACAGAAACTCTCGGATATCGGAAATTGTCTGCGAGGTGGGTCCCAAAACAGCTGAAAGAACAGGACAAGTTGAATCGAGTGCAGAGCTCCAAAGAGTTTTCGGAACGCTACGAAAACTTGGGTTACGCACTACACGCCTGAAACTAAGTGGCACTGTAAACAGTTTTCACCTCAAATTTCAACCCGAGCTACCCCCCCCCCCCCCCACACACACACAACGAGGTAGCAAATGAGGCCCGAATTTCGCACTTAGCGGGAGATACGAACGACATTTTTCGCGAAATATGCTACTGCGTCAAGAGTTTTCAACACACTAACCTCGGATTGATCTTGTTTTGAAAGGGAGGATTCTGGCTACGCGGCAGTGTCGAAAAAGTATTCCCTACAGCTGTGAGAGTACCAGTACACTTACTTTCTGGACGTGCCTCGTACATGTTAGTTTTCTTTTATGTAATATAAAGGATATTTATAAAATCTTGTATATTGCAAGTGGTTTAGTTGCAAGTATATTTCTATGCTAAAATTTCAAAGTCATTTAATAGTAAAGTCAAAGTGCTAATATTCATATGGATATAAGAAATTATAAATAAAAAAACGGGTTTACTGTGACAATATTAAGAGGAAAATGGTTATTACACTAAAGATCAATCTTTAGTTTACGGAGGCCACTTACACGCCAAAGATTTCCTCCAGGGAACTATCTATCAGGAATCTCTTAACTTGATAGAAAGCAACTCGTAACATTATGTTAAATTCATAACGAATTATATAATGATGTCATCATGTTTTATCCAATATTCATGCACTATAAGAACCTATTTATCAGTCAAAATTAAATTTTGTACATATTATAAACAGTTAAATTTTATGTATTGTTGTCTTTTTAGTACCATCATATTATGAGATATTAGCTGGTTCTATAAATGTTTCAAAGGCAGTAATTTTTATCATAGTAATACTTTATAAATAGTTTTTAATATGGGGAATTTTATAAAATTGTTGCTGCAACAAAAATTACGCAATTACTATTAAGCTCCATAGCTTATTGATTTAACTGCACTTTATATTGTAAAATAACCCACGAAAGATGTTTTTACCTTATTAGAATTGTGTCTTGAATATTATTTTAATTAAAGGAATATATTTTTTAGTTTTTCACTTTGAATTAAAACAATATTTTCATTTAAGTTCCAAAATATGAAATATTTTTATTAAATTTGGTAACGAAGTATCCACGTAACAAGCTCTACTGCGGTTGCGTGCAGACATCCAAGACCGAAGTAAATTTACATTTGATACTATCCGTTCTGCGGTAGAAAGATAATCATAAAGAAAATAACTTTACATATCACCTTAAGATGTAATTAGTAATGTAATAATATGTAATTCTCCATCCTACTAAATGATAGGTTTCTATAACGTTAAGCAAAATCACATAAACAAACATGCAAAATCATATAACTCAGTATTTTATATAAAAATTACAGTGTAATACGTAATTTAAAGTCTAATAGATGAAATATTTTCAAGATATTTTTTACAGTTTGGCTACGTATTACTATCTAATATAATAAAGTTGTATATTATTGTAATCACTTTATTTGAAATACAGATATTATCGTTGCGTCATTGGCTGAACTTCATTGTTAGGTGTTACTTCATTACTGTCGGTCTTTTAAACATTTTTTATCTAATTAGCTTTAATCACTATTTTGCAAATATATTTAATCTACTATATTTTAGTTGCTGATATTATAGGTACTAATACCACCGATGTAAAATATTTCGCTAACGATCAGCCAAATCCCATTAGTCACATGCACCCTCCTTTGACCAATATAGAAATGAAGATACATTCCAAATTTTTAGACTACGAGTTAATTTGTTCTAAACATATCATGGAAACAAACAGACAGACAAGAATGAAACTGTTCTATTTCCTCGGGTGAGTCTTCGCTAACGCTTAATCAATAAATGCTAACTATGACAATTTGTGAGATAAATAAAACAAATTATTAAAAATTAGTTTAATTATTACATTCTTGACATTTCTCATAGATTTATTTGAGACTTTCTTTTTTTGGCTATGTTAAATGACTATGAAATTAAAATCTGAAACTGTTTCGCATCTCAATGTCACTCACAAACTTTTATTAGTGTTTTGTTCTTAGCATAAAAATATTGTTAAGTGGTTAGAACGCTATGAACAATTTGAATCATTATAAACTTCTATTATATGTACTGAGTTCCAGAATAAAAACTATGGACTGAAGGCATCTATTAATTCCTCCTCCTCTTAATACTCTCGAAGTATTTTCTTTTAGATTTCGCACCGCATGATACGGTTTGTGCCGCCGATATTTTTTCTATTAGCCATTTTAGTACACAACTACATAGTGTAATCTTATTTTCAGGGTTTCTTCTGCCCACCCTAGACCCTAAGAACTATGCTTGAGTGTTTTATGTATACATTTTCCTCTTATAAATTTTTGACTTTAGGAAGTTCATCACCATACATATTTTTGCTTGCTTAGTCTTTGTTATAAAACGTTGTGCCACCAAAAAGAGGTTACATTCCAATCATCGCAACAAATGATGATTTAATGTTTAAAATTTTTCATTCCGTAACAATCAGAAATATACACTTTTCTGACAAGTGATTTAGCTAGCACTGCGTTTGTACTAACGTAACAGTTAGTTATAAACACAATTTTTATATGATTCATAAAAAGAATTTTACACAAATCTGTTCTATGCATATAGTTTAAATATTTCAAATAAACTAAACCTAACAAAAGATGAACAAATTTTACTGTACAAATTCTGTTTCTTTCATACACCTATTCTAACATTTTGGCCTTGATCAAGTTCCGTATTAGAAAAACTTTTTACAGTTCTAAACTAAAATTGCTCGTAATACTTTAAATGCACTGCTATAAGCCTTTGTAAAATTACCACTCATAAGCGGTAAGTGGTTAAATTAGCAAGTAATGATTACGTATAATTGGCTATGTTAATTTTCATGAAAACTAGTTATGAAATTTGTTAATATCTTCTTAAAATTTCAAGATACTAAGTGCTTTGTTTTTAAATGGAAAGCTGGAAATTAAAAAGCTAACGTGTTTAATTATAACAGAAGGCAATGTTACGCCTGATTGGAATAGAGCACGGGCAAGTTAAGCTAACATATAGGAACTTATGTTGCAGTTTGTATGAAATCGAGTTTGGAATCTTGATTAGGCCTAACGGAAGCTCAATGTCTTCGACTACGTAATAAGTATTGGAAATCATCAACAAAAACTGCTTAGAGATTAGTAGAATATTAATATGTAAACGTTATTGTTATATTAAGAGTTTTTTCAGAAGAATTAAAACTATATAACGATTATTTTTTTAATCAAACCAATTAAATTGTAAAATTTATTTTCTTATTTTCAATGAAATAATAATTTGATAAAATGTGAATACCAATAGGTTAAAATTTTAAAATTAATTAAATTTAACCATCATAACATTACATCAATACAATGCCATTATTTACCTGGATTACGTGTTCAAAATATTAAGGAATTATAATAAATCCAGGAAAAAATAATTACTTTATAGGCTTATTTTTGCGGAGAGAATTCGTCGTATCTTTGAAACAGTCAGCAGTTCTAACCGCACACCTTAGTGTAAGTCTGATACAGAATAGTTCTTGATATGGTTCAATATTATAGTTTTATTTGAAATTAAAGCAGTATAAACTTCTCAAGGTTCTTCATATCAACAGCATAGTTATACCTTTGATTTTAGTACTGACAACTCATCCATTGCTCTAAACTGAGTTCCAGCTAAAGTAACCTATTTGACTGCTCTTTGTGGAACATATATTTGAACGGTAGCAGTCAGAGGTGTATGGTGCAGCTCTTCGTAGAACCTCAGAACTAAATAAAATTATCAACTTGAGCACAGCAAATATCATCAGTATGAATAAGTATCTAATTTAATCAATCTAATTTAACAAATAGGTTAAAACTTTGTCAAGCAAAACTATCAAATTTGGTATGCTGACTAAATAGTGTTGAACTTCCAAGATGCCTCGAGTTTAATAGCTAACTTTGTTCTCTAGACATAGTATCCAATAAGAAGATGGCATTAGTGTATCTATAAGACGAATTTACCCTTCTACTCTGAAGGTAATGAGTTTTAAAATATTTTACTGATAACTTTTGTACACCTTTCTCCTGTAAATTTGGTTTTATAAAAAAACCATTAAAATAGACAAGAATCATCCAATTCATTCATCGCAAATAGTGTGTGCTGAACATATATAATAAGATAATATATCAATAAAAAAATATATTACGTAATTTAATTTTTCATAAAAAACTTTTATAGTTATTATTTATTGCGTTCCTAGAGTAATAACCTTACGGAAGGCATTGTGGCCCTATGTAACTCACAGTTTAATTAGTGCGCAATGGCGTAATTAGTCCCGTGTGTTTGACTTGCCTGGCATCTGTACACATCAGACAGTTATGTTACATGTGTATTTGTATTGTCCATACATTTTAGGATACTTAAATATTTCTTATTGCATTGCAAGAATATTACAGTACAATGGATGTTTTAGTAAATCCTATTACTAGAGGACATGTAAAATGTGTACTTCTATCTGTCTATCTGTTTCTCTGCCCACACAAAAATTAACCAACCAATAAACCTTACATTTTATAAAGCTTTATATTTGTATATGGATTACTGAGTTTGATAATTATGATGATGCATGTACGTGGGAATTAGCTGAGTGTTGATGAATATTTTTACATTGGCCTTATAAGTAAAAATGGCCTAACTACCTTGGCACACATAACATCATCTATCGCTAAGTTAATGTGTAGTATTTTATTAATTTCACACTGCTATTAAATTCAACTTTAATAACAAAAATGTGAATATATCATGGGGAAATACAACTTGTAAATATATAGTCTGTAGATTTGATCTTTCGCATGAGAAAAATATATTTGTAGCCTACAAAGAAAAATAGAGTTATATGATGGTGGATATCCAAACACGAAATTTCGTTGTTAAACGTCATTGAAGAATACGAACATTTACTTTCTTTACGTCTGTCTGTCTAAAAACACATTTCCAAAATGAAATGTGCTATAAGTTTGACTTTTTTATATAACTTCAGAGAAAATTACTATGTGACACGTTACGAGGCGTACTTCATAAACATGCATTGTTGAGTTAGCAATGCCTACTAGGCACGTCGGCGGGCTGGCAAAATTAGATTTTTATATTTGGGTATGTCTATGAAAATGATATCTCAGTAACCCTTTAGAATAAGAACTTTGCAAAGAACTTCGTTTATACATAGTCAATACCTATTTAGATTATGGAAAATTTCACTGTATGGAATTTGAAAGACCATTAGCAAACCTATTCTGTATTTTTTTGCTTTGCTATCACTAAGGATTCTTGCTATTCTGTCTAACTATAGTTTCATTAATCTCTCAACATATAATGTAAAACTGATTTACACCTTCAAGCCACGCGCCATTTGTTTTTTTCAAGCCTTCAAATCATGAACTTGAATTTCCAAATATAACTCCCAAGAGAAAAATACAACTTACACAATATCTTAGCACTGTAACTGTTTACTTTTAGTATTCTATAAAGTTACACAGTTTGCTAAACTGTTACAGCTCACGTTACAGCATTGTTATCCTCATGGTAGGGCAGTTACTGTAATAATGTAGTACTCACCTAGAGGCTCTTAGCGAAGATTGGCTGTAATACTAATTGGGCCATAACCTAGTTATATAGCAATCGTATAGTTAATACTGAGTGTAAATTAAGTTCTGGTACAGTGTTCATCGCAAACGTTATAGGGATATAACGCAAAACATTAATAAACTGTATGAACAATGCTAATGTCTTGTGCATACACATCCAGTGCATGTATGATACTTTTATTCTAGAATTTTAGGTCCCCAGCT
The DNA here is from genome assembly GCF_021130785.1 of Homalodisca vitripennis. Lineage (NCBI taxonomy): Eukaryota > Metazoa > Arthropoda > Insecta > Hemiptera > Cicadellidae > Homalodisca > Homalodisca vitripennis. Next base: position 95,198,003 of record NC_060213.1, on the reverse strand, counting down.
CGTGCTCATGTGGATATTTGCCTATACCATTTGCTATCAACTTCGTAGAGATTATTTATTGAAGTCATTGTGTTTCTTAAATATACCTTTAAATAAACATGTCACAAGATTAGGAGTCGCTTTAAAAAAATCTAAAGTTACTACCTTCAACCCCCATTTGAAAAGTGTGGTGGAAATTTTATTTTACCTTCCAAAAAACCAGAAAATTGTTTTAATATGTATGGTGAAGTTTGTACATTGATATTTCAAACCGTTCGGAATATATCCAGGCCTATCAGGACTTAATTAAAAACTAGTATACACTACATTTTTAAATGTTAAACACTTTAATTATTTCTAAATGACTTATGTACGTGTTTTTATATTCTCAATAGTAAAAAGGTACAGGCACATGAGTTTTAGAGGTAACCTCAATCTAAGTAGTAGATCTAAAATTACAGGAGATAAATTATAAAAGCAAATATTATACGTGCCCAAAGATGAGCGTTTTTTAATAAACATAATACCTAATTAAATAGAATTAATTTTAATATAAAGTACTTATATTTAAGTTCCTTGAGACTTTTTATTTTATGAACTGATGTATTTTTATATGTAAATGTTATCAAACATAAACCTCATTTTATAACAAATTTTTCTTCATTTTAGTATTGCTTTGAATCATATACAGTATAAAAAACTGAACCAACAATGTTTTTGACAAGAGTGCGAATCGCCAAGTAGTCTAAGATGTCGAAATTCTGTGGTAGAGATTTTGTAGATTTAAATCCTGTCAGTGACCGTAGAATATTTGTCGGTTCAATGTTGACTTTGTTCTGTAAAAATCTCCATTGTATTATGTATGATAAGAGCACCGCACAAGCTAGTATGCAAATAAAATAAGGCTTAAAATAAGTATGCCCTATTCTTTTTAATGAAAACTAAATAATAAAAGTAAACACTAAATTTAAGGTTATTCGAAACATGATCTAATAGAACAGATTTGAAATATTAATTTTCAAATTGTTTAATATTGTAAACACAGACTAACGGTTATTTCTTAGTTTTTTTTTAAATAAATGAGTAAAAGTTTTTGTTTTATTGTTTATACAAGGTAGAACGTACCTTTAAGAACCCCGAATTTCAAATTAAATATAAAGTTATTAAAAATTTATTAAATCCTGCCTCGGATCCGATGTCATAAAAGCCTTAATCATTTAATTAAAATAAATAATCAGTCATGAAAGTCCAGGAGTTATGAATCAGAACACAGAAAGAACCAGGTGAGTGTTCTTGGTTATAAATTTGTTTCATAACTCCAACTGCTATTCTTTAATATCACCTTCATTACTATAAGACTTCAAAATATTTTAAATAAGACCTCCTGGGACGAAGACATACTAGATTATTGGTTCTAAAAGGAAATAACCTCACCACTAGAATATCACGGTGGTCTGGACACAATGCTCGGTAGAATTGTGAAGTAAAGCAGAACCACCGGAAGTAATTGGTTACGGCAGAGAGCACATCCGAAGTGCAGTGTGTTCTGATACATTTCATTTCATGTTTCATGTTATGTTTCAAATGAGATTACACCATGATCACAATTCATTGGCCTACCTCATGAGTCTTCTAACATTACAGAGATTGGTTAAAAGTAGGCTAGCAAGTTTCACAAGATTGACCATGTAGTAATTGATTTGCTTAAAGCTCAGATTTAACGCGGTTTCTCTCCACACGTGCTTTCTGAACTAGTTAAGAACCAAAGAAACTTTTAGTCTCGCCATTGAAATTACTCAGAATTTCTGCCACTAACATTAATGTCCCAGATAGTTTCTAAAACTGTCATATATCAGTCATCAGTCAACTGATCTTATTCGCAACCCGAAACTGAGAAGCACTGATTGTTCCTTCTTCACCTCACACCAATATCTGCGGTTCGAGAAGAATCCATTTTACACCGTTGCCAGGATGTAGAAGCCTCTTCCTCAGATTTAACTTCTACAGTTGATGTTAAAATTTAGGTAATAAATAGTGTTTTATTTATTATATAAATTATATAATTATAGAATACATATCTATGCATAAATGTATTTTGAATGATCCGATAACCTTTACCTCTAAGATTTCGAAAGTTGCTAGGGCAAATAGCATGTATTGGTAAAAAATAAAAAAAGTTACAAATAAGCACTTTTTAAAATATTGACTCTAGAGTGACGTAAAGATATAAAATATTGGGCAAGCTTTCCTCTATGACGACACCTTCAACTCTTCTAGTTTCACACCTCATATGTTACTGATTAGTCTGCTATATCACGACCACTCTATGATTTATTATCAAGTAAAAGGCTTCTCGTGAACAATATATCATTTAAAGTTTCTACTTCACAAGGTCAGAGTGTTAGTGAGTTGCTTGTTTTTGGTGCATGTTTGTGTATATCTGTCTCAGATATCGGAGAAGGATTCCTACTCTTTTTAAAACATACCACAATGTGTTTGTGTAGAATATAATCTTTTTTAGACAAATTTCATCGATACTTTAGAATACCCAAAACTGTTACCTAATGGTTTAAAACGTGTTGTTAATTTTACTACGGTCAGTTGGTTATATATTTAGGAAAAATTTTTGATAGTATTACTTTCATATACGTATACAATTTGTTACTTAAAGGAAGACAATAAAAAAACATTTTACTGAAAAGAAGTGGCAATGGCATAATGGCAGATTGGCACAGAACTCGAAACAATCAAGTCTATACGAGACGTTTTCCATTCAATTTCCAAGAAACTGAAAAAAAACACATACAATTGAAACGCTTATTTTAAGATATGTTAATACCATATATTAGTGATTTCTAAAAAAATATATTTGAGGGTATACGTTAGTTTTGAATGAAGAATACAAAACGAATCATAGCAGTTATAAATTGCTACCAATCACCACGCGATTATCCAAGGAATTTGGTAAGCAGAGAAGTGTCACAGCTGCTATAAGTGAGTATATACATTGAAGACATGGATTTCTAATCAATATTTAAAACATTTAAAACAAACTTGACTGTTATGCCAATACACTGATGATGGTTGAATATCAATACAAATTGTATCACTTAAGGTTACAAATAAATGTAAGGTATATACAGATTGAAATAAATAAAAGAGAAAATATAATGTATATTCAATAGGAACTGTAAAATCGTTTAACCCCAACAGTAGTTGTTTCTGTTTGGTTATCGAAGGGACTGGGCTTTGGTGTAAATTTGAATTGTATATTTGCTACACCATATCTATATGTTTACTCTGAACTTACAGTTTCTGTTTGTTTTGCAAGTTGCTTGTTTTCTATATCAAACGTTCTTTCACTAAAGTTATTTTTTTGTTAAATTATGACGGAGATATGAAAATAATCTGCTGGCATACAATTCAATGTTTTCATTGCGCTAATGTTTAACTTTATTGGTGTTTAAATAAAAAAAAACCTCTTTCGTTTGGTCCTAGTATTTCATTTCTTGGAATAAAATTTAGTTTTCAGGCTACTATATTATTCTTTGCGTCATGGAAAATAACGTACTAATCAGTTCTTACAGTGATATGTAAATTACCCTACACAGTAAACTTTTAATATATTGTGTGAGGGATATTACTGAAACGAACTACTCATAAGAATACATTAATAATGCAGGGTGATTTAAATTTAATAGATTCTGATATACCCTAAGAAGATTATATCTCACACTGGAATGGTAAAAATATTTACAAAGAAGTAATACAGCGAAGATAGCTTTAAAGGGACATGCCCTTTTTTATACAAGGCAGTATCTTTTGATAGCTTATGCATAACAGCATGCAACGTTCCTTTTTCCCGTAAATCCCATATACCATGATATCGTCATCTCCATCTAGGAAAAGCCCACCACCTCCAAATAGATGAATATTATCAATACATTCATCATTTGATATAGAAATAGATATCATGGTTGGGTCAAATACCTTTCTAGTCACCATCAACCATCCCCCTCTTTAATTCTGGTCTGCCCGTTGAAATCACCACACAGGAAACCATCAATAAGGTGGATGATATGGCAATGAAAGATTTAAAATTAAAAGTTTGTGACATAGCTAACATTACAGGCATATTAACTGAACGAGTGCTTTGCAACCTGCAAGAAAAGCAGATCTGTGCGCGATGGGTGCCGCGCCTGCTCACTTTGGACTAAAACGAAAACGGAAGAACATATATCTACTCAGGAACTCGCCCTTGTCAGGCGCAATCAGCAAGACGTAACTGTGAATCTGCTTTGGTTCTGCATAACTGTGGATAAAAATTGGATCCAAAATTACACTCCAGAGGCTAACAACAGTCCATACAATAGACAATGAGTGGAGAGAGTGCACCAAAAAAGTGGCCAATGTAAATGTAAATTAATGAAAACTTTCAAGTTTGTGGAATGTAAACCAATTAAATTAACACATGAAAGTGATGAGAAATAATTTATACATCTTAATTGCGAATTGTGTTTGTAATCAAATTACACCAAGCTAAATATAATTTAATATAAACTGTGTTGATTGGAATCCTTTTCCTTACTCGTACATAAAAATTGATCCAACGTCCTGCGTTTGTTAGTAAACATATAATTTACAGCAGAATATACTCCTTATTCAGGGATTGACCTCGTTTTCTTATTACATGGCTGTAAGGGAAATTCATCATTTCTCTTTTGTATCAATGATGAGAAGGGAGATTGAAATATGTCTATCAAATTCGGTAGATTTTACGTTTATCAGGCTGTCTTCTAAAGATACTAAACCGAAGATAAAATTACATTAAAAGGTTAATGTTACAAACGCTTTTAATGTTCCGATGATAAAAACCTTGTTAATGCACGCATTACTTATTTAAAAATCATAAACTCCATTATCGTGAAAAATCAAAAAGCATTACAAAAAGAATTTAAAACTTGGGCTTGGTTTTGTTAAAAAAATAACACTTAAATATAATTAATAATATAATTAATAATAATTAATTACTAAAGCAAGCTAAACTACTAAAAATATTAATAATTCAAAACCGTAATTTAAGGCTAGAGAATAATCACAGGAAAAAGTGTCAGTGTCATAAAAATAGTGTAGTTTTTTGTGGCTGAGCGTTAGCGAATATTTGTAACAATGATGAAAAAACAAGTGACTATATTTATATATACGAGGTATGTGAACATATTTGACTTCAACCATATGAGATTAAAAAATGTGTAAGATAAATGAAATTGTTCCACCCTATCGTGTTACAAGTTTCGCTAAAGCTTAGCCAGTGATGGCAGCGAGAAAAACCAAGTATGTAAATAAATTAATTAGAATTATTTGATATTTTAACATGTTACGTAGTAAAAACACTAAAGCCTAACTATTGAAAATATCCTGATACATATTTCATCCTCTTAGATTTCAAAACTTTCAATGTTGAGTAAATGGGGACGGAGAGAGAAAGAGAGAAATAAATATATCAGATGTCCTGGGCAATATATCTTGAATCCCAAATCTTTTTAGTTTACACCTAATTTGTTGGAAATGTATATAGGAAAAACCTAATTAGTGATTTTATAGCTTTAAAATATAGAAGGTTCATTTATCATTGTGCATAATGTATTAGCTCAAGTATGAATAGCTTGTGAAATTAAAACTAATAAAGCACAAAACTAATATTACATTTTGTGCGATAAAACCGTTTTAGTACAAACACTCGTCGTCATTGTTTATTAGACAGAGTGGCTGTGCTTTGGAGTGTATTTGAATCGTATATTTATGACGTCATAACTCTGTGTTCTCTGAGTTTGTTTTATGTATTCTTTTTAGCTTATTCGATTGTGATCTCAAATAATGATTCAGTAACCGATAATTACTACTTAATTACATGTTAGAAATATTCCACAATAAATAAAAGTTAAACTAAAGAACGTCTAAAAAATGTGAGAAAAAACGTATAAGTAATTTTAAGTTTCATTTTATTATAAAAGTTTCTTCAACATTTTAGTTTTAACATTTTTCAAAGTTTAAATTTAAGTTCTTATCGAAATTTTGCCTGATGGATTTTTAAATGTTTCCTCAAACTATAAGATATTTTCTGATTTTTGACGGTGCATTTTACGTGAATAATAATAAATGGTTATATTTTAAAAAAAACCGAGATTCTATAACAGCTAAAACTTTACTTTAATTGTAAGTAAGTAGAACATGTTAGTATAGATCTTATATATAGAATAAGGTAATATTTAAATGATATTCCTAGTAAGTAATAATCCTAAGAAAATCAAGCAAAAATGTTATTAGGAAATTTGAAAAAGTGATAATTTGGTTAAAACTTACCCAGCCCTGTTTTTATAATTTTTAGTTATATTTTATATTCGGATTGAAGGAATAAATTTATATTGTTTGTACATAAAACTCATACAACTTTATATTTAGAATTATATTTATAATATAATTATAGAATTATATAATTATAATATATAGAATAATATTTATAATTATAATATATTTATTATAGTCATAGCAATTATAAACACGTGTAATAAATGAAGTTTTAAATTGTTAAAGTAATAATACAATTGTTATATAGAATATGTTATGTATTTCAACATTGATAGCAATTATTTATAGGAAATTAGTGAAATTATTAGGATTCTTCTTACATTTTGAACATGTACTATATATAAAAGGACTAATGTTCCGTTTATTTATGCAGCAAAAACCATAACTTCGTATATGCTATAGCCACTGCCCTTTCTTATACGAAAATAAATATTTGCTACAGATAGAAATCGTTTATTTCTAACCATGCATTAAATTCCCATAATGATATTTCGATATTTTGAATATCCACCTATTAAGAATATCAGCACTATTTTGACAGCATAATACATAATATAGCTGTAATATAAAATACCTGTAAATCCATTAAGAACACATTATGGTAAAATGATCAATATGCAGTGCTTGGTTAGTACTGTAATATTGATATAAGAGGCAAGGCTACAATCTAATTTTGTCTACATACTTAGAATATAGAAATACTCAATAACACAGAAGAAATAAGCCTACTTCTGGTATAGACAACTAATATTGATTTTATGACATACATTTTTGTATATTCTTGATTAGGAAAACTAGACAACATCAACTATGGAACAAAAATGCAAGGACCTGAGTATATTAAAATGGCTATAAATGTGCAATTTTTAACCAAATTACTTAATGGTGGCAACGATACAAAACCCAACATTGGAGATAGAAAACATAATTTACTCAACCAGAAGTGCTCATACATAGCAAATTCTACGAAATTGCGGGCGAAATCGCAATAACTACTCGGTTGTAAATACGTTTAGAGAACTAGACCAATAAAGACAGCAAACAGCCTCACAATTAGTTACATTAATATGTGTCAACTATACGGAATGTTTCATATCATATACAAAGGAATGTTGGAAAAAGACATTTTGCTGAGCAACTGCTGAATAGTACAAAGCAATCAGCCGCTTCTCATCACAAAGCGTCATTTGCATCTTTTGAATTGTGTCTCTTACATGAAGAGTATTCTTACGTGGATAGCAACAAACAGAGGTAATCTTGTTACTTAGTTCTGCTCTATTTCTAAATAAACGCTCTAATCTATAAAAGCCAATTATGAAATTTTATAACTATTCGTGTTATGTTTAAAACAATCTTCAAAAAATCTGATATTTTATGTTAGTTTGAAAAAAGTCTCAGAGTAGCCTGATATCTGTACTATTAAAATATTTTAGGTTAGAAAGAATAACCAAGGCAACCAAAAAACTTATTTTAAACTGGTTGAAACATTTCTTTCGTTATATGTTACACAATATTTAGGCTAAATATGATTAATAAATAAGACATATTACATTAAACTATTGATTAATCATTTGCCTAGTTTGATTGAGTAACCGAAAATGTTAGAGTCAACGTATAGACTAGGAAATAAAAATACAAATTTTACAATGATAGATATTAAGATAATATTAAAACATTTCTTACAAGATAATAATAATAAATCTTTATTGTGTTCACAATTTAAGCAAATTGTATACAATCGTCAATATACATGTATTAAAATTAATTAAACTAATAAAATAAATCAATTTAAATGCAAGTCAATTCAGTCATTAAAAGTTTTTCAGGTATGCTGATTACAATTTAGAACAGAACTAAAGGACTAGCCAATTTATTTCAATTAACTTCAAATTTAATCCCAGCGGCTCATCATAAACTCTTAAACAGAGTAGAACACCCTCGACACCAATAGGTTTCTCAATCGAGCTTTGAATTTTTTAGGATCATTAAATTTTTTTTTTTATCTCATCAGATAAAAAAAGATACTGATGTGAGATAAAAAAGTTTGCCAAGAGACCTGTATTGGTCATTTCAGGATAGGAATTTGGTTGCCACTGCAGAAATACCTGTTATTAAAACTGTAGTCAGCTGTTTTAGAAGTGCGATATTGGAACACAAATCACGGACAGTATAACTAGACTTAGACTTTTAACAGCTCCCCTAGCTTGTAACAAAATGCATTTCCCGAAATATACATGTTTAACTAAACTATTTATTTTATTTGTTAGCATTTATTTGTAATTGTTTCCATACGTTTAATATGCATACATCACATCACTGATGTATCTGTTATAAAGCATACTCATTATTTGTAATGGTGTGCCTTCAGTTTTTCCTGTTTATTCATGGTGAGTACTGAATAGACCTAAAAATTTTTTGAGCTAGCTCATAAAGACAGAGAGTGTGAAACGCTAACATTGTTGATAATAAACTCAAGATTTATATGAATTTGGATGTTAGGTCGATGAGATTTCATATACTTATTGGCCATGGGTGCCTTTAGACTGGATTTCTAAGTGCAGTAAGGGATTATAGATCTATGAAAAATTGAAGTTCAAAGGAAATGTAGAGTGTTTTAAAAAACAATTGGAGTCAAGATCTACAATCTTTACTTTCCAAGAAATGGTAGATCTAGCGTGTGTAATCTGCATTTTGTGACTGGAGCATCAAACGAACCTGATTCACAAAAAAAACTCTAGGTATTCCTTAAAATAATCATACGAGGATAAATAGAGGCGTGATATCGCTAGGGTAAAATTTATGTTTTATTTAAATATGAATATTGAAAATAAAATGAAAAGTATTTTAAATTACATCATCTTTTTCTTTATTGTACTCATACCAGCTCGCGTATTGAAGTTCGAGGTAGTGCCGCATTTGAGAGTAAATACTGCACGTATCACCTACAAGAGACTCCAGAATTTGGCATCATACATCTAGGAATCATCCGTAGACAATGAGTTATAAAACTATATAATTTACCCACAATAATATCCAATGTATACTATAGAATGTTAACTATTTTGTGTAAAGTATGATGCTGATTACCAATGTACTCTCTAATACTGTAAAAAGTTTATAGTAAAGTGGGCTTGGATACAACATAGGCCATAAATATTTAACTGACAAAACATAATATAGTATTGCATATAGCAAAACAAAGTTTGTTTTTAAACCAAAATTTAAAAATTGCATTAGCTTATAACAATAAAAAATACAATATTCTTTGCGTATCGGTTCGTACATTAAACACTTACTAGACTGTATTTAAATAAATTTGGGAACAAAAAAAGCTATAAAAATATGCAGAAGCAAAATCTTCTTCTGTACGTTGTACGAGATGTGTTAAATTAAGATATATGATTGAGACATAAGTTTTTATTAATGTATTTTAAGTATACCTAGGTAAAATATTGATGCAGAAAGATATCTATTAACAATGTCTGTAAAATGTATTTATTTGCAATACGCAAGGGTATACAATAAGTGAAAACACCTAATACATTTTTAATATTACCCTAATTATTAAAATACTTGGATTTATACCTTTTCAAATAGGATAAAATAGGGAGAGACTATAGCAGGATAACAATTGTCACTAGGACTTTTTAGCTAGCGCTGGTAGTCTGTGGAAATAAGCATTAGCTATGACGTCTGTGTACAGTGTACCGTGAAGAACAGCTTATTCTAACCTTCAACGAGCGGGAACCTCATTTTCCGCTTTAATAAATGTGAATAGAATCTGGAGTGGAATAATCTCTACACTTATAAATCGTTTTCAGTTACTATTGCTGGTAATATTTCTTATTATAATAAATAATAAAGTAGTTTCTATGTATTATTTTCATATAAACATAATAGAGTTTATTATTTCATTTGATGGTTATTGTTTCATTCCTCTGGCCTTAATATTATAAACATATACAATCCAAATGATTACATTCCCACAATAAAGCTATAATAATGTATATAGCTGCCATTTGTACTGCTCAATTATTTGCAGAATTCCGTGATATGGTAGTGATTTATCTCCAACTGGTAAGAAATGTGTTAAACCGATTAATTTCAATAGTCTTATCTATGGTCTAAAAATATCCACTCTTGAAAGTAAGATAATAAACCCAATTTACGTAAAATCGACTTTTACAGTACACTAATGAAGTATTTGAGTTGCCACATGGTTTTTGGTGGGAAATATATGTCCTTCTATAACTACAGAAGTAGTCGATGAACAGCTGACAGCTGACAATGAAGCTGACGAGGACTCCGCGCGCGTCCACGAGTCGTCCGACACACGTTGCCGGTTCACCAGGTACAGAGACCGCGGGAGTCTCTGCTGTGCATCAAACCATTCCAGCTGAGCAATCCTCTCAATCCCTAGAAAATTTGTTAAAACTGGAAAGGGATAAAAAATGAAGAATTGAGAAAACAAATCTTATCATTAAGGGTTGAGTTGCCATGTAGAAAATGTAAAATATATGAAGAAGAGACCAAGAAGGACGATAAGTACATTAAGACTGTTTGAAGCAGAAAATAGAGAACTGAAAGCAAAAATTAACTCCTCAAACTTTAAAATATCAAACGATAAGATTTCTCTGCAGAAGGAGTCAGAGTCCACAGCTGCACCGGCTGAAGAGGAGTCGCTTTACAGTAGTCACCAAGAAAAAAAAAGTAGAAAAAGAAAAGAAAGCCAAAAAACACGGTAAAAAAAACTTACAATTCCGCAAAACCTGAGACCGGGACAGGAAATCAATAAAAAACCGGTAATCCTGAAAAACACCTATAGTTAAATTGCCATTTAAGAATGTGACTGTGATAGGGGACAGTCCATCACGCCATCTTGCCTCTCTAATGTGCAAAAGTTCAAGAGGAAACCAACATCGGCGGGATCTGCAAGCCTGGCGCGGGTCTCTTGAGTGTAACCCCGGCCCTCGTCCATCCTCCCAGACCACCTGTTGTGTTTACTGCTGGCCGGGACAAATGGACGTGGCTGCTGGGAAGCAGGACATCATCTTCAGCAAACTGGAGAAAATTGTGAAAGACTGTTGTTCGTTTCCTCCCGATCCCTGGTGTTGTCGCTACCTACGAGGCACGACCTGCACTCTGACAGCCCAGTTCACCAGACCACGGCTCTCGTCAATAATTATATTGCCGAGCTGTGTATCCGTTACGAGGGCGCGGAAATGCTGGATATCAGCAACATGGATCGCAGCCACTTCACCCCACACGGCCTCCATCTGCGAGCAAGTGGCAAAAAACAAATGCTGGCCGACCACTCATTACTTCAGAGGATCGCCGGTATGATGCCTCGGCCCCGTCGTCGCGTCACTGCAGTAACTGCGCCGATCCGTTCCACCCCTGCTCCAACACCGGACCCCGTCACCTTGCCCTACTGCACCTATGCCGAGGCTGTCATCGGACAATCGCAGCCATTAACTACCGACATCCTGAACGCTTCGATGAAGACTGTTTCAAAAAACTGCCTAGTAATGAACAGTGCAAAAATAATTATTGGGGGGGGGGGGGGGTGGGGGGGGGGGGGGGTGGGGGGGGGGGGGGGTGGGGGGGGGGGGGGGTGGGGGGGGGGGGGGGTGGGGGGGGGGGGGGGTGGAATAGACCATATTAAGTCTTTTAAAAGTCGGTCTAGCCACTACAACAGCCTTTCTAAATCAAAAAAAGGTTTACCTACCTGATACATTGAATATCAAAAAAATGCATGCCATGTATAAAGAGCTTAGGCCTAATGATAAAAGTGTTTTATATGAATATTATAGAATAATATTTGAAACCAACTTTAACATTTCATTCGGGTTTTCCAAGGAGTGACACTTGCCTCAACCTGCGACAAGTATCAGGCTGAGTTAAAAGTTTTTAAATATGGAACTACAAAATACGCCTAACGTAAGTGTTGAAAATACTGCAACACACGAAAAGTTAAGGAAACTAAAAATAGAACACGAGCTACATTTGAGAAAAGCTGATATGTTTTACAACAAAAAAAGAAAAGCCAAAAAAATAAGCCATGCAAAGTGTAGAAGAGGAATGCATTGCCATGGATTTTTCAGAAAAAACCTTTCTCTACCAAAATCTCAGCACAAAATGACGTTTATTACCGTCGTCAGTTATCATTCTATCTATTTAATATTCACAGCCTATCTTCAGGTGGTGCTGTATTTTATTCTTATCCACAGACTGAAGGGAAGAAAGGGGCAGATGAAGTAATTTTCCATGCTTAATAACTACATTTTTACAAAACTTGATCCAAAAGTGAAGCATTTACACATTTTTTGTGATTCGTAGTTCTGGACAGAAACAAAAATTAACACGCTCATTTCTCGGTTCTGTCACTATGTCGTCAATGTATTGGCAAAAATTAGACACTATTAAAGTAGTGTTTCCAATAAGGGGACATTCCTTCTTAGAATGTGACCGGAACATGGGACTAATAAATCAAAAAATATGCCGCTGAGTTGCCAGAAGATTGGGTGGAGCTAATAAGGAATTGCCGCGTAAATAAAACCTTCCCCTTTCGAGGTTGTCGAGGCAGATTTACCTCTTTTTCGCAAATGGACTGAGTTTTTTTCAAAGTTTTATACTAATAAGTGCCCCTTTGCTACACGACCTATTAGGGAAATCCGTTATCTCAAACAACACTCAAGACTTGTGGAACACAGAGCCTCCTATACTGGATATTGGCAGCTTTTTCCATTGATATCAAAACAAAATTTGAGAATGTTTAAACCTTGAAGTTCACCACTATGATGATGGCTCGTTTGATCTTCCACCCCAAAGTCGCTCTGGTAAGTTAGATTTTACTTTAAATTATGCTAATAATATAGGAAATACGGTAGATAGTATTCACTCTGTTGCTATACAAAATCTTTTCATTGAATAATCTTGATTATCAGAAGTACAATAATATGAACATTTTATGGAAAATACTATTTTTTCAGATCTTGTTCCCTGTGCCAAAGCCTAAATACGATGATCTTTCAGCATTTGAAACAGTTTTGTGGACCCAAAGCAAGGGAATTCTATGGTAGACTTCCACAAGAACATTAAGTACTGTGGGACATTGTTCTAATTAAAAAGAAACAAGATTTACGTATTAGTTAAGTGACTGAGTAAAGGACATTCATCTTTTTTGCTGTGTTTTTATTGTAATTTCCTTCTTTTTTTAGCTCTGTATATTTGTTTCTAATGAATAATAGAATTTTAATTCATAAAATTCAACAACAAATTAAATGCCCTTCAAATAAAAATGACTAATTTAAACATTGTTCAATATATAAGATGGTGAGAGTGAAAGTAAAAGTCAAAATTCTCTGTTCTAAAAAATCGTCATAATGTGACTATCATCCTTTTTGCTTTGTGCTCTTCTAATGTATCTTTTTTAAAAAACATATTTTCCACATAAATATTTTCAAATGTTTGTTAATTTTTATGTTGGGTTTCATAGCATAGTTAAAGTAGTAAAATTATTTTGACTACATATGTTAATACGTCACAGGGTAAAATTGCAAGTGTACTCATTATAATGACACACTTATTTATTATGTTAATTTTATTTAGTAGTTACTAATAATGTTACTTACAGGACTAATGTAAAAATATCCGTTAACAATCAGCCATTTATTATGTTTTACATCATGCATCATCACAATTCTCAAATTCAGTGATATTTACATAAATATGAAGCTGTGTAACGTTTAATGTCGGTTGATTTTCGTGTAGACACTCAAACACATAGACAGATAGAAATACACTTTATCAGGCACTCTAGGTATAGGCTTCAATGACAAATTCTTAGAGTTCAATTCTATTGTAATATTTTTGCAATGCAATATAAAATAATTTAATCTCATAAAATGGGTAGGCAATCTAAATACACATGTAATATGATCGGATGTGTACAGATGCCAAGCAAGTCAAACAGACGGGACTAATTATGGGATGACGGCACTAATTAAACTGTAATGTACTTTGGGATACAATGCCTAGCTGTCCCTTTTATTAATGTAGGAAATTGATTAACAATTACATAATAATTTCTTGATGAATTACAATACTATTTTATAATAATATTTAATTTATATACCATCTCATTAAATTATACTTACAATCACTATTTTCTATTCTTTTATTTGATGAAATTTATTGTTTGCTAATAGCTTATTTTAAAAACACTCAATCACATAGAACACATGTGTTGTAGAACAAGTATCAGTTAAAGTGTAATTAATAAGTATTTCTCTCTGTAAGATGATACGTTTATTTTTTTATAAAATAAATATCTATATCTAGTCGTTTTTTTTGTAAAATTATGGCAAGGAAACACAGAACATTATTTCTATTTCAGCGCTGTTGCTGTTGTCATATTTTTATGCATTCGACACGAGTTATCATTAGGTTAAAATTTACTATTGTTTTGCTAAGGTTAGCAGCATTGTATGATAACGGATCAAAAGTAAGTAAAATACGATAACAATTTAATAGGCTAATACTTTTGCTAAGGCTATATCTGGCCAAATTTACTGTTTCAAATAAGTTTTTTTCCAATATTATTCATAAAATTATGACACTTACCTTATCCTTATGGTATTAGGCAATATCTGATATAGTTCAGACAGTCTAATAAATTGTTCTTCCAGATTTATTATTATCTGTGGGTCAGCAATAATGGGACTTGTTCTATTTCGCTATCACGTTACTGTTGCCTTGATAGTTCTGAAAGATCTACGAAGTTATCTTCATTGTACGATCACTAGAAACATTTATCTACGTATGCTTTGTAATCCTCTGCTAATTTATAACTGATATGGTACTTACATAGTTAAAAATCCTTTCAGTTCGTATTACCATTCTCTTTAGCTACATTCTCTATTAATAATACAGTTATTAATACACAAACGACATTTATGTAGACAGTTCTCTAAGGTAAAAGTTTATTTAATCGTACACAATTATTTATAAGAAAATACTGTTCCGTAATGTTGATAAAAGTAAACATTTAAAAATATTATAATGAGTTTTTAATAATTTAAATTATATTTCCAGGAAATGTCTTACAATATTTTGATCCCAATTTTCACACAGATTCTGAGACTATCTGTAATATTAATTTTCCCTATGTTTTTAAGGTATACCGGGTGAGTATTTTAAAGTGATCCAATAGCTAAATTTTTAATTACACGACTTAGCACCACACTTTAAAGTTGGAACTTGCTCAATTTTAAGTTTCACTCAGGAATACTCTTTCAAAATTTTTGAAGATGGCCGCCATTTTCCAATATGGTGGCTTACTTTAAAAATCTGTTATAGAACACTCTGTATTTTATGTTAATTTTAGATTTTACTCTAAACAATAAGACATTTTTTTGCTATTGAGAGTTTTTCAATATCTCTTATGGTTCAGGAGCTACGTGGACTGGAAGTTTTCATCATCAGTAGCATGAACTCTTAAAGCACGTTTAATCAATGTTAGTTTTATGTGTTGTTACTGTTTTTTTATGTGTGTAGTTTGTATGTGTTTTGATATTAGAGACATTTTACGCCGAGCATTAATCATTTTGCTTTGATATTCATTTAAATGTTCCACTAAATGTTTAGAAAAAAGAGATTTGAGATAAAAAAAGATTTCAGAATCAGCGACTTAAATATATATCATTGTTAAACAAACACCTTTAAATAATACATATTTTATTAAACAAATTTAAAAAAAATAAAATTATTATTGTAATAGCAATACCAAAACAAAGGACCAATAATTTAGTAACTTTACAAGTTGAAATGAAATGTTCGAAGTGCCACCATTCTGTCTTAATTCACTTTCTGAATCGTTGCACATACACTATTTGTACCCTGATTAAAACTTCTTTGCTAATTGAGCTGCACTTGTTGCTAATCCACGGTGCGTATCCTTTCACGCATGTCTTCGGGAGTTGTAGGGGGCGTGCGGTACACCTTATCCTTTATGGCTCCCCACAGAAAAAATCCAAAGGAGGATATAAAACTAACATTGATTAAACGTGCTTTAAGAGTTCATGCCACTGATAATGAAAACTTCCAGTCCCCGTAGCTCCTGAACCATTAGAGAAATTGAAAAACTCTCAATAGCAAAAATGTCTTATTGTACAATCGATAAACAACTTAAAATACAGGGTGTTCCATAACAGATTTTAAAGTTGGCCACCATATTGGAAAATAGCGGCCACCTTAAAAAAATCTTAAAGTGTATTCCTGAGTGAAACTTCAAATTGAGCATAAAAAATTGGTTTGAAGCTTTATTTATAATAAAAACGTACTGTGTTTACAATAATTATTACAATTCCGTAAATAATTTTAATGTGTGGGACGCTACGTTTCCTGATGAAATTAGTAACTTGTTACTTTGTTCCCCAGTGTGTTAACGGGCAGTGAAAGATCAAAGTTCACTTTAACAAAGGCCACTTATCGACTAAGATTACCCAAGAGGACTATAAGTCTTTATGAACTTTCTCGATAGAAAGCCATCTCCTTACACCTAAAACAAATCTTACCGTACCTAAGAACGAAAAGAAAAATTGATGTTTGATTCATTCACAATTTGTACAAAATTTGTATGGAATCTAGAATCATAACATACTGAGGAGAAATTTTTTAAACAAAATACTTTGAATATTTCGTTACTTTTATAGCACATGACTTCAAA
Source organism: Homalodisca vitripennis (assembly GCF_021130785.1). Lineage (NCBI taxonomy): Eukaryota > Metazoa > Arthropoda > Insecta > Hemiptera > Cicadellidae > Homalodisca > Homalodisca vitripennis. The sequence continues at coordinate 95,180,926 of NC_060213.1, read as the reverse complement.
ACTTGCGTAATATATCCGATTGCCATAGGTAGCATTAAAAACAAAATATATAGCAAAAAACTACATTGAACAAGGCTCAACTGGAAAAGCAACTGGATCAGCCGATAAAGCTTGCCGTCAGACCAGGGTGATAGTGATGTGGGTCACTCAATACGTAACGAATGCATTCAACTTGGCTTTGCTTTGCTTCTTGGGTTGACATACTCGAGGCGTTGAAGCGGGACTTCAGAGTATCCGAATACCCCCTGGTGGTTGTCCAGGACTGTTTGAAGAACCGGCGACTGTCACACGAGACAGAAAGAAGTCAGAAGAGGATGATAGTTACCGCTGGTGTAGCGTAGGGGTCAATTCTTGGCTCTGATGTTTGGAATGTCTCTGATGATGGTCTGCTGTGCCTCAAAATTTCACACGAAGTGTTCATGGGTTGGCTACGCGGATGACGTAGGCGCAGGAATTACTGCAAGTACTTGAGAGATGGTCAAGTTACGCTTTAAACAGATAATGAATGTGGTCGCCTATTGCAAGAGAGGTCACGGACATGATATTGGCGTTCGTCAAGACCGAGATTGCCGTGTTCATTCGATGGAGAGTACCCACTGTGATTCCTAGGACTGTGAGTGCTGTCGAGATCCAGGACTGCCATGAGGTATCTGGGTGTGTGATGCTGTATTGCCGCTTGCGCGGTACTTGGAAGACATACAGATGGTACTTCTCAAAGCAGGTTGATGGGGAATTAAGGTGGCCCTAGAAAAAGCAAGAGAAGACGCCTTTTGTCCACCGTAAACGCCACACTTGAATACGGCTCAGAATTGTGTATGGGTGTAATGAGGACAAAAAAGTATAGTCAAAACTTAGGGTCACCTGTGCGTACCACAAAGTCAGTCCTCTCGGCCTGCTCGCCTTTAACGATATTTCCCTTTGCCTCCTATCAGAGGAGGAAAGAAGCCTAGGAAACAGCGAAGAGAGATACCGTGAAAGTTTGGTAGTAGAGGTGGGATGACGGTACCAACGATCATTGGACCTTTCGTATTATCAAAGACCTGAAAGCCTTGATGAACCATGCCAACGTAGAGATTACCTTTTACCAGTGTCAGTTCCTGGCAGAGCACGACTGCTTTAGAAAGTAATCCCCAGAGTGATACACCGTGCTCTGAAGAAAACTTGCCTCAATTATCAGTGATGCCTCGACTATCACCTCTCCTATACTGTGTAGCGGATAACGCTGCAAAGCGAGGACACGAGGAAGGCCATTTCTTCATTCGCACACATTTTACTTTGTGTAAAACGAGAAGAGGGTTTTATGACTGACCCTTAGGCTCCCAAAAATGTAGCACGGATCTTTTACGGCGTAATACACGCAGCCAGGCATCCTGATCCCGTCCGCTCCTAGGAGGTGTTATGGGTATTTCTTGTGTTGAATAGGGTGAATTCCACAGTTTGTACGTAAATGCACTTCCCTGCGTAAAAAAGTACTTTTTGTTTAAAAAAAATAAATAAAAAAAGAAATCATCATACCTGAATTTGTATATAGGCAAGATAGTTTTTTTGTGTTTACTGTTACTTTACGCGCACTTGTTTCGGGTTTCTACGTGTATGAATTCTATTCATTCGGGAGAGAATCATATTTCCGACTCCAATGTTGAGTTTGTCTTTTTATATAACAATCAAAATACAATAAATAGTGTACATTTAAAGCAGTTTTTATTTTATCTGAGTCAGTAGTTTAAACATATATTTTATTTTTCCTTTTTTCCCTGATCAAGAACGTATACATGCATACACAGGTCTGTTGTCAATAGACAACTAACTTGGACAAGACAGTTAAAATTCTTTAATTTAAAAGGAAAAGATACTAACTAGCCTTTGATATCTATGTTACAGTACTTACCAAGCATGCCATACTTTATTTTTACATAAATTTACATTAAAATTTGTATATTACTGAAATAATTAGTTTTATAATTCACATATTTAGAAACTCTTTGCTCAATATAATTTGTAGAAAAAGTTTAAGAGGAAGTGTTCTTACATTGAAGCTTACTATATGTTTTAAAGATGGCAAATAATATAAAACTAAAACAAATAAAACAGTAACAAAAAAACTAAACAACGTAAAATAAAACAGTTACGTTAATTATTTGTATGGTTTTTATTGTCATAAAACCACGTTTACACAGAACAGTTGATAACATTTAACATTATCTTTCAGTAATATCATGTCGTTTGGGACCAAGACGGAGTTTTCTCAAGTCTAGAAATCAGTGGGACGTTACATATTTTTAAAAATAAGATAAGATATACCAACGACTATAAGCATGACCATGTAAAATTTAAATACAATCGGTAAAATAGTATACTTGTAAAGTCTTAACAAACTGACTCAAATTCAAATTTATAATACTAATTAGCATTATTGTTTTCTTTAAATTATCACACATATTTTACCACTGTTAGTACAATACGATTATTTTAAGTGAGGTTATGTATATAAACCCTTGTTTAATAACAAGTCAAAGAGGCAATGCCAATTTTGAGTTTAGCTCCCATTCACCTTCTGGTTAATTCAGTGTCTATAATTTGACAACGTCACAGGATCAATCCCCATACTCTGGAGAACTTTTGAAGAAATCCAAAAGGGTTGGCAACTACTTTAATCTTTTTGACAGCTAGACCTCAAAGTAGGGTTCTCTGGTAATTACATTCAGTTGGCTCATTCAGGCTAGTTGGTTCTTCAGGTGGACAACTAGAGAAACTGCGGTGCTTTAGATACGATCCTACAGCTCAGTGGAGTAATTGAGTTTTATCTACATAACATAACCTAATGTTGAGAGAAATTGATTCAATGCAAAACAAACGCCACAATAATCAGAAGGTGAAAGGGAACAAAATTTAACGTTCATATTGAATCCACCCTTCCCAGCATAGCTTAGTTATGAGTAGAAGAGGTACTCATAATTTGTTAGTCAGAGTTTCTGAATATTAAGATATCCTAGAAGATAATAACATTATTATTTATACATTAGCTTATTGCAACCTTAGATCATATATTAGTTCAAAGAAATTATCGTGTTTACAAATCAAATAAATATATTATTTTAATATTTTTACCTAATAATTGAGACACATTATATTGTCAATTGGCTTATTTAGTAGCAATTGTAAAGGTTCTTTAAAATATTTTAGAACTATCTTCTTTAAAATAAACGAAGATAGATAAAGATAAAGAATAAGGATTATATTTTTTACAAAATACCAAAATCATAATAGACGATTAATTTACCTATAGCGTAGTCATGTAAATATACGCCACATATTATAGTTATTAAATTTATAGTACGCAATGCTATGTTTAATTACGCAAATCTCTCTCTGCTTACCAAGAAAAAAGACTTTATAAGTTAGATACATGCTTTGGCATTATATTACAGCTTACCCTACTCGTTCTAAGCTTCTTTGCTTAGAAGAGGAGGCAAAATCATTAGCGTATCAATACGCAACACTACAATAGAATAACCTTAACAATCAGTAACCTTTGAGAGAGCTGAAGAGCGTGCTGTGAATGACACTCACCGTTTCATTAGTAAATTACTCTCTTCTATTTTACTTGATAGCCTGCTTTTCTTCACTACCTGATAGTTCGTGTGACTTAAGTAAAAGATATACTCCTTTGAGAGAAGTACTTTGAAAACATTTTCGGGATTAAGTATTTTGGAAAATAATTTAAAACTTACCAATGTACATGTTTGTAGTGTCGTAGAAATGTATTTACAATGCAATAGGAAATTTATTTATGGTTAAGCCTTACTTTTTACTGTGAAAGGCCTATAAAGGAATCTCATACTTTAGAATTTACAATGTTAATTGAATGTTCTACCTACATGAAACTTGTGACATTATTGGATCAGACATTTTACACTGAGATCCCTTTGTTCAACGACTAGTTGTAGATTGGTCTAGCGTGATTTAAATATGAGAAAGTTTTTCTTATAAACAATTTAAAATGTTTTGTGCAGATGATTCTTTGACCACACACCAATGATACTATATAATCAACATATCATTTTATCAAAGGAGGAGCTCTTCTCCTTAGAACAAATATTTTTTCCCTAAAATACATAGTTTTCAATAATTTTTAATTTTTATTCAGGGCTTTTCCGTCATTCAAGATGTCATCTAACATTTTTTATGTAAAGAATAATTGGAGATGAACAAACTATTTTTGTAATTAATATTTATGAAAAAATACAAGGAGCAGTAGCCTAATTTTAATAAACATTGTTGACCAGAGTTTGGGCTCGGATATAGATCCTATACTTTTCCGTCAACAATGAGATCCTACTCACTGATTTTCAACTTTCACGCCTCTCCCTTTTTTGAGAAGTTGTATTGCCAACTATGTGTTACATATTTTTTAATAACCACACTTTCATTTAATAAAACACAAAAAAGTGACAAACTAATCTAATATTAATTACTTTTTAACGGTGCAACAGCCCAAATCAGTATAAACTATAATTGTTATAAAGTACTGGTTCCCCTAATACTCGAACCCGTATCTGTAAGTTTTTTGACGAAATGCTAACATTGCAGCACAAGGATTACCTTTTAAGTGATAGTTAAATTTTATTTGGTTATTTTGATCACAAGTGTGTTTAGATATCCAAACAAACGTGTGATAATTTACCAAGGGTCAAAATAAATTACTAACAAAATTGAAGTATTATGGTCTTATAAATTATTATATTGCAAATAATAAATGAACAACATTTATGTATTAATTTAGTTTCTTTATTCAATAAACTAAAAAAATGAAATAAACAAGAGGAAATATTATAATTATTTTACAGTTTGGGTCAAAAAAGCTATTTAAATACAAAATTAATATAAATTATTAAAATTAAACATATTTTTGTATTGATCTTAGTAGCTGGTGTAGGTAGAAACGAGTCAGTATAAGCAGTAATGGCCTTAAGCAAAGTATTAGTTTTGAGTACTGACTATTTTTAATGAAAAAATAGAAAAATGTCCAATTGTTTTAAAATGTTACTAGATTAATTAATGAAAGTCACGTATTTCCTCAATGCAATAACTTTAGAACATAACACTTTCCTAACCATATTTTGAATCTTAAAGATCAACTGCTTTGTACTAAAACCAAATATTCTTCTAATTTATCTAGATTGAAGTAAAGTCTATATATCATTTATGTTTATTCTCTTTACCACATACACACTAATTGAAACAAATGTCTTGAATTACAAGATTTAAGTGGATTAACTATACACTTATTAATAATATTGTTTAGTTAATTAAGTTTTCCCGCAACAACTAAAAGATTTGTACTAAAATAATTTTGGAACTCCTAAGGGTAAAGAGTATCTCAGTTTCTAAGAGCTCCTAAATTCTGGCAGATCGCGGCCTTTAACGGATCCCGGTTCCTGGGAGCCCCCAGCCACTACTAACTCCTAGCTACTTAGACATCTATGTGTATGTTAAGATATGGTTTAAAGCAGGTATTAACATCTGGAAAATATCAGCCTATAAATTCTTCCAGCCACTAACAAATCCTAAATTTCCGATGCCTCCGCCCTCTAACCGCTCTCCATCTTTTTAAGTTCCTAGCCTCTAGCAGGCGCCAACATCAAAGACCTCCGGAATGTGACAGATACCAACCCCTCCCAGTCCTCGACAACTAGAAAACATTTGCCTCTTTGAGCTCTCAGCCTCTGGTACCTCTCTGTTTGACAGCTCGTTGGGTACTTAGTCCGATGGTTACAAAAAACAACCTCCACCCAGAGATACATTTTTAGAACGTTCATAGCAAGTAATATGCGTTCTTAAATATGCTTTAGGAATCGTAATTATATACGAGTATTTACGCACTTCAGTAAATTGTTAAGACTATCTACCTAAACTGTGCTTTCAGAGGAAAACTATATCTCTCATATTTTCAACCCATCTATACTTAAATAGCTTTTAATACTAACACTTAAGGAACATTGACAGGAATGCAGAGTATGGACACTCGACGAAGCGTACCGAAAATTGCAATAAAGCACCCTAACATCATTAAGTTTTACTATGTCATATTATTGTACTATTTTACAAATTTATATCAACCTCTGATTCTGTACACAATTCAAAAATAAAAAAACCATTAGCTTTAACCTTTAGTTCTCAAAAAATATGTTCCTTGCTTCCATGGACTAAAATGAACCTATTTGGGCTACACGTTAATAAGATTAATCGAACGGATGGATAGATTGTGTAAGATATGATTTTAAGAAGGATTTTATGGGTACGTAACATATAAATTTATATCAAAATTGTTTATTACGTTAATTAGATTTAAAAATGCTACAAACATAAATTCTTTACTCATAGTTTCTAATATTTATGTAAGACTAGTATCAATAAAGTTTCTAAAGGTTATATAAATAAAATAGTCTGTGAGTTAAGGATTAAGATTTATTGAATTTCCGTTACAAATAATTTAGTTTCCATTATATCTGTAGCATATCACTAATGGCATCAAAATTTATGTCATATTTTAATCAGTTTACCAATTCATAATTATATCAACTTAATGAGCGGATGTATTAAACGTTACTAACAGGAATGAATATTTACCGTATATAAATTCTGAATAAGGCATATCCACATTACTATCCAATTAACCAATGTCAGTGAAATTAAGTAGGCTGATTAATGATGTAGGCACGTTAAGTGAATTTAGTACCGAGTACTATCTACGGTTATTTCAAAGATTCACAAGCAAGTAATTTATTCTGTAAAATAGGATTTCAATCGGATGAGGTATGTGTGTCCATTAATTTAAATAACGTTGAGATAAAATTGCAAATTGTAATACATCCATAGCTGTCAGCGAAGAGGAAACAATATTAAATAATACTCAGTCATTTTTGTAAACCAATATATTTTGTTGAACATGTAGTAGAGATAATTCCCCAGACAATTCAGTAATTTTGACAAAATGGTAAAATAAACACTTTTTTACATAATTTACACTTTTAGTAAAACTTTCGTTAGTATGAGTTTTTACCTAAAATCGAAAAACAATGTGTAATGGAAATTAATTTAAAGTAGTTCCAATATTGAGTCCTAGGTATATTCAAAATGGCATGGTTCTTTTAATTTATCTCCTTTAACACTTTTTAGTTTTATAATTACTTTTTAAGTTATTTTATAATAAAACCTTAAATCATTAGTTTTGGTTTGATAGTTTTTATTTAAAGGTTTATGAATTAAATATCAAGTATTAATACTTAAAATTGGTTTTTAGTAACATTAGTATGAGGAGTTTTAGGAGGTACTGGTTGCTGGTATTCACAATATCTATTCTTAATATCAGCGAAGATCAAAGAGTCAAAGAGTGCCTTTGCACAGGGCAGAAATCACAATAAATTTCACAATTGAGGCCGAATAATTGCACAGTCTTGTGAAAGCAGTAATTTCTAAAGGAATAACGTTTTGGTAATACAAATTAATTTAGTGGGTATCAAAGAATATTTTTGTGTGTGTTGCGTTTTTCTTCATTAGTTTGGTTATTACATTTCAGGAGCACTTGGAAACACAACACACAAATTAAGCTGTTGTATTGACTTACTGTAATGAGAGTATGGATCCAAGTGTAATGGGTAGGTTCCAACTGGTTTCTGTATTATTGCTCATAGCCAGGCATATTTATTGTGTTTATTTCCTTTTTACCGTTTTTAAGCTTATTTTCTAGTATATAAGCAAGTTATATAATAATCTCATGACTAAATCCTTGTAAAAATATTGTTAATGTTTTTGAACTTAGCTGTCCAAAGACTCATATAAAACCATTTAAAGTCATAAAACCCTTTATGTAGAATTAAAAACAAGTAAGTATTTATTTTGTAATACTTTAAAGTTGTTGGAAATGATACAAACCGATAAAATTAGAATAAAAAATCGAAGCTATGTAGTAACGAGGGACACAAAACAGCATATAAACAAAAGAGTACGCGTATAGACAAACAGATGTGCAGCCCTTTTAGTTTTATAGTAATATCAATAAGATTATTTATCAATGAAAATAATTAATTTTTTATGCTTTTTTAATTTTAAATTTTAAGTTAATAAAATATTTAAAAATACATGTATATGAATATTATAGTATAAATTACAAACGTATATAAACATAGGTATATACGTTTTTTTTTTCCATGTGTCGCTATTGTTACGAGGTGATGCTGCTCTCCTTAATGTTTTTTGCTAATATTAGTAGAAATGTGACCTTAAACCGGTAAAATGTTTGCTTTAAACCCAGTCTCCAGTTTCTTATCTAAATACACGGACCATTACACAGTATAAAACGTACCATAGTAAATAAGTATTGTACTTAGTATCATTTAGTATATTATTATATAATTATATTATTTTAATAAGGCTTTTTAAATTAACTTGACTATAAATTGTGAATCCTTGAATCAGATTATAAAAATAATATTGAAAACCCAGAACGAAAATAGAATGTCATGAAGGAAATGAATTCAAAGCATTGAATAGGTCAGAGAGTTTCAGCAACGATCCCTTAGTACATACGTATATTTTATCGGTTCATCTACGAAGCAAAGCTAACATATAACACAGGATAGAAGTGCTCTATACATATGGTTTAAATAGGGGTTTCCCACCATGTTGAGCTCTACGTTACAAGATATCATTGATGCCATTGATAATCGTAACTGATAGCACCCCTTACTCCTATCCCTATACCCTGAACTATTATCCACACATACATTTACGGCCTGCAGAGTTTAATTTGGTATTTGCTATCACCTAAAACATTGTATAAGATCTTAATTTACCTTACTGCATATTTTATGAGTAGGAATGGTAAAATAGACATATATGTAATTGGAGAGTAAGGTTTAAATTCATGGAGTAAAAAAAATAAGAGTAAATTCATGTCTATTTTCAATTGACGAATTTTATTGGTATAGCCTATAATACAATATCGAACAGCAATAAAGAGAGTTCTATGGTATAAGATTTGGGTAAAAATATGGACATTTTAGTCATAGTTATTGTTTGTAAAGTAACTGTTACAAAAGACAAGGACCCAAAAGAACTTTTACTCCAACGCTATACTGATGTCCGTCATGACTTTACAAGTCATGAGATATCTTCCGGTGAAGCAGGAAGAGTTTCATTCGGACAAAAGCATTAGGATTATACAACAAAAATAAGAGGATTACAATATTTGAAATATACTGTTGTTATCCTACTGAATATAGATTGTTTTACTAAGTCCATGTCGTAGAAATGAAGAGGGCTGGACGCAGTTGCATTTTTGCCTAAAAAGCGTATTATATAGTTCTATTATTTATACAAGAAATAATTTATCTAATGCTATGTGACACCTCGGTGTTTAACGCCCCAAAATTTTAACGAATAAATTAGTTTAACCTAATACTACGAGAATGTCTTATTGTTACTTTAGTGATTATCTTAACCACCTTTATACTGGTAAGACCTCCACAATATGTAACAATGCTGCCGTACACATCAAGTGCCATCCGGATTAATATAGAAACATATAGGCCTTAAGGCCACTTCAGAAGAAAGGGACAGGAGTTCTGCCACACCCTGTATATGCATTAAATTGAAGCCGCGGTGATGATGCGACAACGCCGGTGTTGTCGCAGCCACGTGTACGGAATGCGCTGAAATCAGCAATAGTTGTGTTGTACGCAGGCCTTGAGCAGTCTAAAAGCACCATGTACTTTGTTAATTACTAAATGAATCGCCTAGGCGGCAGCACCTCTCAGAGTACCATCCTAAGACGAAACGCCCTCTGATTGGTCCGGAGCCTTGGCGGCAGGAAGATCGGGCGATGCTGAGGTGATGCTCGGAGAGTCGGCTAACTTGTGCGGAACGCGACAGACGTTAACTTAGGCCCTCTCCCCCTCTCTCTCTCTCTATCCATATTTTAACTTTTCGGAAGCCAAATTCTAAATTTGTAATTATGTGTTAATCAAACCTAATTATTTTATTAATCTAATCCAAAGAGTGTGCTAAATTTTAATAAATCATTTATTGGTTCGACTCCGTTGTTTTATTTTGAAAGTTTATACAACCTTCCTCGCCACGAACCCAAGAGAAGATCTTTCGCCTCCCACTGGGCAAACGAAGTCAACCTACCACAACTGGTGTCAGGTGCGGGGTTGGTACAGACTGCAAGAACGTCACCAACATGCGAGGTAAGTGATTAAATTAATAAATTCAGCATTAATCTTCTTAATTAAATTTTTCCGAAATTCAAATCTAACACTTTTGAAGAAAATATTTTCACTCTAATTAACTGCAATTTCATCTTACAAACATTTTTGTGTCCCGTAGAGAAAAGAGCTAGTTTTTCAATTTATTAGAAAGTTTTGGAATAATTAGAATAATTGTAATAGAAATTACTGGCGGCCATTAACCACGTTAGAAGTTCTGACCCCCCCCCCTCTCCGCATTGTTAGAGTAAAGTGCGCGTCATAATGGCGTGATTTGTGAATGAACATTACGGAATAGGTAGTGTAAAATTATTTACCATAAGAGTTTTTTTAGAGAGAGAGAGGAAAAATTATAACGGTATATTAACTTATAATTATTGCTGGAGACCGGGGGAGTATTAATTTGTGAGTTACATTATTTTAATTTCAACTGTAATAGCTAATAACAGAATTAGACTACGCATCGAGATGGCCGTGGTTGTTGAGCGAAAGTGACGCTCGAGGTGGCTGTGTAACTGCGCATGAGATACGTTTCATTGTTGACTCTGTAAAAATACGGTCAGCGACGGCACTACTTGTAGATAGAAGGGGGCTACCGATCTTAAGCTATACATTGTAATGGTGATTGTGATGAATAGTGGGACAGTTGTTTGAAAATATAAGTTTATTGAAAAATAAGTGTTTGTAGAATATATTAACACATTAACCTAATAAATAAAAAGCTTTTAAATTAACCTAGTCTTATTTGCATGTGGAATTGACGACATAACTAAATTAAGTAGGAGGCCTATGAGTGAGTTGGATAACGCCTGGGCGTTAGTGGAAGTAAGCCATTGATTGGAATCAATTGGAAAAAAAAAATAATAACTATAGATTGATCTTATATTGTGAAAACTTGATTAAATTGATTTAAAATTAATGTAATTTAATATTGCAAGTAAATATTGAAAAAAAAAAGAAATAGTAAGTAGCTAAAAGGTCAGTTTCACCGGCTTACTTCTGCTATCAGGTCAAAGGGCCCAATTAACTCCGATCTCCTTAGGAAATTAAGTACCATAATTAATTAATTGTATCTGGTTTGACTTGTAAACTTTTGAAAGAAGATAAATCCTAGTATAACGACGAAAATTGATTGGACTTAGAATAATTCAACGTAGACGCACCTAGTATGCGGGGAAGAATAGTGCAATTCCAATTTTCGGAAATAATCGTGTTTTTGGGCTAAGGACTTAGCCGAATTTTCAGAAAAGTTGGAATTTCCTTAAATCTTTAACAGACGGCTTGTGATCTTTTGAGATTTAAATATGTGGATTTAATTAGACTTTTGCCGCGATGGGACTTTGGGAATTCGCGCTGGGAATCTTAACAGCATCCTAGTAAACTTTTAATTGGACTTTAAAATTTTTTTTTTCATTTTTAATTATTTTCTCTTAAAACCCGACAACGTACGGACTTTGTTGTGTGAGCCCCCGACGGACGCAGTAATAATTAATTGGGATTTATAAATTCATCTTCTTTATTTTTTTATTGATGGGGACTTAGGGAATATACCTCGTTTTGTAATTTGAAGGAAACAATTACATTGATTAGCCTGTTCGGTAGATGTTTTGTTCTTTTTCGCTTTGGAATCTAGTATCGGCCATCAACATGAATCCCTACCTTTTGATAAAAGAAGAAAATCAATACGAGTTGAAAATCCGCGGTCAACTTACGACCGGTAGTGCAGAGGACTTACGGAAACGGTTGACTAAATGTGTCAAAGCCAACATGCCCGTTGACCCGGCTGTTTTGGCATCTCTGGACGTGGAAGAGGAGTTAGAGGCCTGCGAGGCCAAGCTGAATCGATTATCCACCTCCATCGACGAGTACGAGGGAGACTATACTGATACGGAAGGCCAGCGGCTTCAGGCCCGTTTATGGCACAACTACCTCAGGATTTCAACGCATCCCAGTAGCAACCGAGGCGGAAGAGGAACGCCAGCGAAACTTATTAAACGAGACGAAACGCTTTTGTGATGCGGCTACCGAGCAAAAGGGCGCGGTGGAAAATAGGAGTGAAAATGATGGGAAATTGATGGATAGTGAGCCGGCAGTTGACCAAATGCACCCGCCTCGTGTAACCGCGCCCGTGGTGGCGAGTCGAGCCAATGTGGAAAACTCAGCACCAAGCCCGGCTGACCAACATGCACCGCTGGTCAGTCCAAGCGCTATACCACCGGCGCCACACGACTCGTATCAACGCACCCGAGCCGTGCCTGTCTATAAATGGGGGTTGATGTTTGACGGAAGGTCACAAAGCGTGGGGGCATTCTTACAACGCGTTGAAGAACTCCGAAGAGCTAGGGGCGTGACTCCTACCGAACTTTTTGAGTCCGCTGTGGATTTGTTCTCAGGATCAGCCCTAGTGTGGTATCGATCCACAATAGGCCGGATAAATACCTGGGAAGAGTTGTGTCAGGACTTAGAAGTAGTCTTCCAGCCGCCCAACCATGACATCCGGTTGCAGCGGGAGATTTTTAATCGCATGCAAGGGGAGACCGAGTCAATCGATCTCTTCATTGCGGCGATGGAAGGGTTGTACGGGCGACTGGCCACCAATGTGCCCGAAGAAACCAGGCTGCGGCAAATGTATCACAATCTAAATTCCCAACTACAAGATAGGTTAGCCTTGTTTGATGTTACATCAATCGAGCAGCTACGGAAACTAGGTCGAAAGGCAGAAGCGGGACGTTACCGGTCAGTAGAACAGCGCAATGTGCACAGGGACCACGACGTGATGGAGCCGGACCTAGCTTACACACCTGTAAGGCGTAGGCCAACGAGCGACGCTGCACATCCTCAATCAGATAGAAAAATATTCCAAACAACTCGGGAGGCTGACGTAACTTGTTACAACTGTCACGAAAAAGGGCATATGTCGAGAGAATGTAAAAATAGGAAAAGGCCGCCCCTTGATAGGCTAGCATGCTGGCGCTGTAATAAAGTAGGCCACTTACAGCGAGATTGTCATGTTAGGCTGAACGCAAACGGCCCTCGTTCGGGAGGAAACGAGGCCGGGGTAAGTGGGAGCGCCGCCATGACACCCCGCAAGTAAAGGATGCTGTCAACCGACAGCTTCCGAAGGCGAGATTAGTGATCAGGTACAACGCAAAAAAAAATGTTACCGCCCAAAAGGATATAAGAGTAGTGCCTGTAGTTCGCGAACTTGTTGACGAGTTAGTGGCAATTGGTCGGATTGAAAATGCGGAGGGTAAAGTTCTAATCGATACAGGAGCGCAGGTGTCCTTATTGAAGCGTGGAGCCTCCTCCGCCGACCTTTTAAAAACAGATGTAGTATTAAGAGGAATCTCTGGGAAGGTACTAAAAACATATGGTCGCCAGCGAGTAGCCTTGAACCTAAAACCGGGAGTTCAAGTGCCAGGAGATTTTGTAGTGGGAAATCTGCCAAAAGGCTATTTAGCGGTGCTGGGCTGTGATATATTAGGTCAAGGTAACGGAGAGATTAGTATAGAACGCGGCGTGCTCAGGTTATCGGGAAAAGACATTTGGCTGAACCGCATAAGAAAAGGGGAAACCGTGCCGGACCCCAACCGCAGTGCTTCCGGAAGCGAGCAGCCGAAGCCACAGCGTTATGTGTTTTGTTGCAACGAGGTCAAAATCCCACCACGTTGTGAAAAAGTTGTTCGTGTCAAAATTAGTCGCCTTACCACAAAACTAAACGAGTTGGAAGGCGCAGAAGTGATGATTGAGCCCGGTGAGTTTATAATGCATGGCGTCTACATAGCCCGGACTTTAACAAAAATAAAACAAAATTGTTGTTGGATCAAGACCGTGAATGTGAGCGCTGAGGAAGTCACGTTGGTGAAAAATTTAAAACTAGGGACCCTTGTTAGTGATATTGATCCTGTGGAGAATGAACATTCTAATCGGCGTAAATTGGTAATTTTAGCCGACAGCCATGGTAGGGGCCTGCAGAGTATTTTATCAGAGAGACTGCCCGGAAACGTTGAAGTAGAAGTTTTTTTTTTTGCCTAACGGTAAATTGAAACACGTAACATCAAGATTAGGCAATTTGCTAAACAAATTGACTTCCAATGACTCAGTAGTTGTAATAGGAGGAACAAATGATGTAGATAAGTCGATGCCTTATCCGTTGACCTTGCAGCAGGCTTTTGTAACCTTGCCGGCGGGATGGAAAGCCAATGTCATCGTGCTCTCCATATTTGATCGCTATGACACGGATCTTAAGGCTGAACTGAGTGACGCGAATGGCCTCCTCAAGGCCATCGTTCAAAATTTAACGAAGCAAAGCAAGGGAAAAATTGATTTCTTGGATTTAAAAGGAAAACTAAACCGACGCTGGTATACGAGGCACGGACTGCATTTGAATGAGGAGGGGAAGTTAAATTTAGCACGACTTATTAAGGATAAGGTCATATTGAACCATAAAGTAGCGGAGGTAAGAGTCGGAAGAGTTGAACGGTGTGATGAGGCGGAGTTGGAGGCGTGCATAGATGCAAAGCTGGCCCATCTCTCATTAGAAGAACGGGCTCAGTTGAAAGCCACCCTCCTAGAGTTCGGCCATGTTTTAGATTGCAGAGACAACCAACCCCTTGGTTGTACGTCTGCTGTCAAACATATAATCCGAACTGGGGACGTTGCGCCCATCTATAAGAAAGCCTACCGCGTACCACACCATCACAAGGCCACGCTCGACAGTCTCATCCAAGACCAGCTGGATAAGGGCATAATTGTCCCTAGCCAGAGCCCATGGGCTTCGCCAGTAGTACTAGTGCCTAAAAAGTCCCCGGACGGTACACCCAAGATGAGATTCTGCGTTGATTACAGGGGGTTGAACGCCGTAACTACCCCCGATGTGTACCCTCTCCCTAATATCACGGAGACCCTAGATTCGTTGGGTGGCTGTACGGTTTTCACCACTTTAGACCTTCGGTCAGTCAGGGTACCATCAGATCCAAGTCGACGAAGAGAGTAGGCCCAAGACCGCCTTCAATGTGCCGGGAGGGCACTATGAGTACCAACGCATGCCGTTTGGGTTAAGCACCGCCCCCGCTACCTTTCAAAGATTAATGGACTCGGTTTTAATGGGGTTGAAGGGTGAAAAATGCCTTGTCTATTTGGATGATATAGTTCTATTCTCCAAAGACCTGCCTTCTCACCTGGAAGCCATAAGAGAGGTATTCTCTAAATTGGAGGGGGTAAAATTTTGACGGTTCAATTGAGTAAGTGTAATTTTGCGGTTGACGAAGTAAATTATCTTGGCCACGTTTATAACAAAAGAAAGGGGTAGGACCGGATCCGGGCAAAGTTAATGCTGTGCGCGATTTTCCTGCGCCGAAGACCGTTACAGACGTCAGGTCATTCTTAGGCCTCTCTGGTTACTATCGCCGTTTTATCGACAGCTATGCTACAATCGGTCGACCACTTTTTGAATTAACAAAACAGGGCCACGAATTTGTATGGACGCCCGAATGCCAGGAGGCCTTTGATCAGCTGAAACAAAAATTGATCTCAGCACCTGTGCTAGTGTACCCGGACTTTAATAAACCTTTTATATTGGCCACGGATGCGAGTATGTTTGCCTTGGGAGCTGTTCTATCGCAGGAGATAGATGGAGAGGAACACCCTGTAGCCTACTGCTCCAGGACGTTGTTTCCGGCAGAAAAGAATTACTCGACCACTGAGCGTGAGCTGCTTAGCTTGGTCTGGAGTACCAAGTATTTCAGGTGCTACCTATTGGGCCGCCCTTTTAAAGTCATTACTGATCATGCTGCTCTAAAGTGGATGCTTTCACTTAAAGACCCTAGCAGTAGACTGATGAGATGGTCGTTAAGGTTAGCAGAATTCGATTTTACCGTAGAACACAAAGCCGGTAAAAAGCACAGCAACGCAGATGGCCTCAGCCGGACGGTACAAGCGATTAGAAAGGATGTGCTCCCCATTGTTGACCTTGACGTACTAAGGACGCGACAACGAGAAGATCCAGTAGTGCAAGGTTTGCGCCAGGCTAAGAGCTTTCGCATGAGTCCGGAGAAGATCCTGTACCGTCTGAGTTCGGGTGAGCAGAAGATCGTAGTACCGGCATCCCTAGTACCGGAAGTTATTCGGTTGAATCATGACTTGCCTACCGCCGGACACGCCGGGGTAGCAAAGACATTGGAACGGGTACGACAGAAATTTTGGTGGAGAAAGATGGATAAGGACGTACTGGATTACGTTAGGACGTGTCGTAGTTGTAGTCAGCGGACAAACTATGGAAAAATCAAAGCACCCCTAGGAGAAGTTTTCAACGAACCCCGAGAACCATTTGAAGTAATCGCAGCCGACATAGTGGGACCGTTGCCCCTTAGTGAGTCTCGTAACGTGTATATTTTAAGCGTAATGGATCATTTCTCGCGATATTGCGAATTTATTCCGTTACCTGATCAAACGGCAGAAAGTGTCGCGCGGGCTCTCGTACAGCGTGTGATAACCAAGTTTGGCGTGCCAAAGATCCTTATTACCGACCAGGGTGCGAACTTTACCTCTGATCTAATCAGTCAGCTCTGTAAGTTCTTACATGTTCGTAAGATACAGACTACAGGATTCCACCCTCAGTCGAACGGCCGTTTAGAAAGAGTGCACTCGACTATTGCGCGTATGTTGAGCCATTTTGTAAATCGGCATCAGACCGATTGGGATGAGTACCTCCCTTACGTCACGATGGCATACAACTCCCAAGGTCATGAGTCGACAGGGTTTTCCCCGTTTGAAATGGTTTTTGGTCGGAAGATGGAAATGCCCATGGAGGCTGACCTGACCATCACCGAAAGCGATGATCTTTACAATGATCATGTGGAAACCCTGCGAAGTAAGCTCAGAGAAACGTTTGAAATTGCCGAGAAACGGAAGATCGCAGCTCGCAGCCGTTATGAGAAGCAATACAACAAGAAGGCTCGCGAAGTGAACTACAACGAAGGGCAGATGGTCCTGTTGCACGTGCCTAGTATAGGTAGGCATCGGGTTAAAAAGTTGTCGAAATTATGGAACGGACCGTACAAAATAGTTAAAGTACTGTCCCCGTTGAATGTGGTGTTAAAAATCCGGAAAAGAGAGGTGACAGTCCATGTAAACCGGATCAAGCCCTGCTTGGGAAGAGCTTCCGTGCCTCCCCAACAGGCTGAGTATCTAAGCGACCCTAGGCCTCGAGATGAGGATGACAGGTTTAGGTGACGACGATGACGAGGAGGAAGAAGAGGTCAATGGTGATCCACCTCCAGACATTGATGACGTAAAAAGTTCAAGCAGGTGCTCCGAGGGACCCAGCAGCGGTCGCCGGACCTTCTGATGAGTTGCAGCGCCCAAAGAGAAACAAGCGTGTACCTGCGCGGTTGGGAGACTTTGTTAGAATCTTGAATCTATCTTTGGTAGATAAGCGGTAGTTTAGTCGCTACGTAGCCCGGGATTAGGCGAGATGTCAACTTTATTTTTGCTGTATAAAATACCATTGCCTCTGTTATAGGCCTAATTGACATGTTATTTACGCTTGGAGTCGCCTGGGGTTTTCACCGAGGTGTCGTCTTCGAAAAGGAGGGAGATGTGCTCCTCACTGACAGCCATTGGACCATAGTGATGCAGTACAACTTCACGGAAGTAGAAGAGGAAAACCAGAACCTAAGTATATTGCTATTCAAGGTAAAAGGTCAGTACGATGAGTTCTTTCAAGACCTCTTAGCGGGGAATGTAAGCATGCACTCTCCGGTACGAGGATTAGAAGCAGGATTCAGGTACGAGTATGTAGGTTTGCAGCAGCTGGTAGCAGACTACGTCGGCCAAACCAGTGACTTGACTACCTTAGTATCTAGTACTCGGCAAAAGCGAGGCTTAATCGATGTGGGAGGCCAGGTACTAAAATTTCTGTTTGGTACTGCAACGGATAGTGATCTGGAATTAACCAATAGTAGGATAAATGAAATAGAAAATCTAAGTGATGACCTTTCCCATAACACACTAAAGACCAAATAACCGTTTTAGGTAATATGCAATCGGAAATTTCCAACCATTCTAGAGCAATAAACAAAATTATCTCTACCATAAAAGAATATCACGAGGTGATGCACATAACTATGGCCCGTAATTATATCAGAGAACTTATATATGCCAACCAGTTGAGAACCCTTTTTCAGTATTTGAAGCTGAACTCAGCCCTTTCGGAGGTTAAAGATGCTATTAATCTAGCTGTCCAGAGGATGGCCAGGCTTCACCTGGCCATTGAGGATCTAGCTGCCGGAAAAATGACCAGTAACCTGTTGCCTCCCCATCAGTTCTTGAAGGTCCTGACTTCCGTGGAAAACGTAATACCACCTCCAGTAAAATTGTTTTTAGATGTAAAATTAGAGAATTTGCATAATTTCTACAAATTTGCCACAATACAATCATATGTAACGAATTCTCAATTGAGGGTATTAATTAAGCTACCCCTGAAAAATGATAATCAGTTGTTTGAAACTTTCAATGTGATAGTTTATATCCCGTTTACGACCCTTCACTCGCAAAGTGGGTGAAATGGGAAGTGGCAGATCAAAAACTTGTGATTAGTAAAGACAGGCAGACTTATTCAGTTTATTCACCAGAAATCTTTGCAAGGGAATGTAAATTTGGCAAACTCACGGTGTGTCCGTTGTCAGACGCCTTATTAAGCGTCTACAAACGACCCAACTGTGTAGTAGATTTATTAATGAAAGAGCACGTAACGTTATGTAGTAGAAAGTTGATATCTGGCTTACAGTCCCCCGTTCTAATTAGAACACCTACCCGCTGGCTCTACGCCACATCAAAAGAAACACGAGTTATATTAAATTGTTTTGGGCGTGATGCAAACCTGAATGTAAGTGCGATCACCCTGAAAGGTGAGGGTGAAATACCGAAGCAAGACAGATGTGATCTGATTGCTGATGGCTATAGGGTGCCTGCCCGATTTATCGGCAGCTCCTCGTATTCGAGTGAATTTGGAAAGATTCTTTTCCCAGAAGTTGATGGGATGTACAGTAGTGAAGAATACAGCTTACTGGTACATGATGTAAATGAAACTTTGAAAGTCCTGCAGGGACTAGATGATCAGCTGGGCACCCTAAGTGTTAAAGAATATTCCCTAGAGGGTACAGTACAATTACTTAGGTCCCACTATCACAGACGGATGGTTATCAAGTATGCAACGTTTAGTGGTACGTCTCTTGTTGTGGTGTTAACTGTTGTTGTTCTGTTGCTAAGATGGAGGGTGCGAGTTGCCGACCTGCTCCGTGCCGCCCTGGGAGGTAGCACACAGCATCCGCAGGCCGCCCAGACAGAGTCGTCTCTCCAGACCCTCGAGGAGACTGTACGCACTGTTCCTAGATCGGATGCTGATCAAGGCGAAATTGATCGAGACCAGAGTGGGAGTATGTCAACCCCACGAACCGCAACTGACGTCAAACTGACCGTACGTTAATCTAACAAGGAGTGGAAAGTTGGGCCCTGGACACTTTAAGTAAGTGTGAAATTAGTTGTGAACTTACAACTTCATCGGGATGTGTGTATGTGTATTACTTTGAAAAAAAAAAACCGGAGATCAACCTGTGTCGAGACTGAACGAGTGCTTCTGGATTCTTAGTCGTAGAGACATGGTGGAAGAGTGATTGGGGATCCCCTAATATGTTTGTTGATGTTCTCTGTATGCTGACCACTTGGTTTTGACTTGTGTATGTATGTTAACGCAGACTGGTAATGGCAGAGTTACTATAATTCCTTGAACATTCTATTAAAGTAAATAGCATATCCTAAGAGGATCAAGAATGCTCGAGTCAAACTGGTATCTATGGGAAGGTAAAGCCGGCACCCCTAAACCCAAATACCCTTTCCTTTCAACTCCCCAACCGGACTATAGATACACTGAAACAGCTCGAATAACTTTCCTAAATTTAAAATGAAGTGGCATTCCAGTAATAACGCCTTTGAGAGTGTCTTGCTAAGGGATTTTCCGGACCCCATTAGCAAGACAGAAAAGATGTCTTTACCAGGTCTGCAGAATTGTATTAACATAGTAGGCAGGGTATTAACCCTTGTGTTTATTCATATTTTATGTATTCACTGAAAATTTAACTGTTATTTAAGGAATTTTTGTGTCACATGTAAGTTGAAATGGGGTTAGACTTGTTAGAAGCTCTAAGGCACCATTAGAATGTAAAGGCCAGTAGGAGGAAGGTATCGGTGAGCTTCCCTGCTCCCAGGGGTAGCGAGGTGAAAACCATGGGGTGCCCCCAGGTCCACAAATGCCCTTAAATACCAAGCGTGGGGGGCGGAATATTGTAGTTGTAGTTTTTCTTTTTTTTCTGTGTTGATATTCTTTTGTGAGTTTGAGAGGATTTGAGGAGTGTGGGGACAGTGTCCTCCTGTCGTTGTTGTTCGGGAAGAACGTCAACGTTATGCCTATAAAACTAAATGATGGTTTGTGAACCGCCTTCCAGAGTCCCTCCACGCATTTACAGTGTAACGGCTATCCAGCCACTAGTTTTAAGTCTTTTCACAGGGCCCTTAAGGAATAGAGTTCAGTAATTGTTGGTTGGTGCCTTAGCGGCTTGATAGAAATTCTATGTAAGCCTGATGAGCAGCTCCATTTAGTGTTAAGTTTACAATTACTGAATTTCCTATTTTACTGTATCTTTTACAAGGGACCAGTCCGGGTGACTTTCAAAATTAGGGGTGACCGAGGCAACCGGCCCCAAGTGAAATCTCATGAGGCTTATCCAAGAATGAGGGAGTAGCGTTCCAAATTATGATACATGTGCCTGGAACAATTACTTTGTTATAATTGGTTTTCTTTTAAGGGTACATGAAGTGCACTAACCCAGAGTGGCAAAAAAAAAAAAAAAAAAAAAAAAAAAAAAAAAAAATAACATTTTCGACAGTCACCCTGTTAACTTAATTTCAATCACATATTGTATTGTCGCTATTGCGATGCCAATGTATTTGTTGTAAATGTCGTAATGGGATGTCATAATGGTTGTAGACGTTTGAATGTCTAGTAATCTTAGATCTTAAGAATTTGTTAGCCTAAGGGAGACTGGTCCTTTGACCTTAGTAAGAACTAGGTAGTCTATAGTGTTAAGTTTCTTTCATTTTCTGTTATTCATGACATGTTTTTATTTCTTCTTGTAGAGATCCTAAGTTTTTCTTTTGTAATTGTGTGTTTCGATATTTTAACTTGGGTGTGTTTTGGTTTTAAGCCATATATATGTATGTATGTAGTTCGGTATTAGTATAAAGAGAGAGACCGTTGTGATAGTGAGTAAGAGAATATTATGTAAATGTTGTAAAGAGAGAAGGCCTAAGTCGCGAATAGGTGTCTGAATTTAATTTTCGAGTCAAAAATCCGTCCCCAGTATTAATAGTAATGTTGAAGCTTTTTCAAATTTTCTTCTCCACTATCAATTCAATGCATCTACTTGTGGCATACCAATTAAAAAAAAAAGGGGGGAAGGGATCAGATGTAAACTGGGTGGCAGTTGTACGTTTGGCTAGGATGGGAGGCACAATAAGAACTCTTCGGTACTCTACAAGTACTCAATGCTGAGGGCAGCATGATCTAAAGGTGGGGGGAGTGTGACACCTCGGTGTTAAACGCCCCAAAATTTTAACGAATAAATTAGTTTAACCTAATACTACGAGAATGTCTTATTGTTACTTTAGTGATTATCTTAACCACCTTTATACTGGTAAGACCTCCACAATATGTAACAATGCTGCCGTACACATCAAGTGCCATCCGGATTAATATAGAAACATATAGGCCTTAAGGCCACTTCAGAAGAAAGGGACAGGAGTTCTGCCACACCCTGTATATGCATTAAATTGAAGCCGCGGTGATGCGACAACGCCGGTGTTGTCGCAGCCACGTGTACGGAATGCGCTGAAATCAGCAATAGTTGTGTTGTACGCAGGCCTTGAGCAGTCTAAAAGCACCATGTACTTTGTTAATTACTAAATGAATCGCCTAGGCGGCAGCACCTCTCAGAGTACCATCCTAAGACGAAACGCCCTCTGATTGGTCCGGAGCCTTGGCGGCAGGAAGATCGGGCGATGCTGAGGTGATGCTCGGAGAGTCGGCTAACTTGTGCGGAACGCGACAGACGTTAACTTAGGCCCTCTCCCCCTCTCTCTCTCTCTATCCATATTTTAACTTTTCGGAAGCCAAATTCTAAATTTGTAATTATGTGTTAATCAAACCTAATTATTTTATTAATCTAATCCAAAGAGTGTGCTAAATTTTAATAAATCATTTATTGGTTCGACTCCGTTGTTTTATTTTGAAAGTTTATACAACCTTCCTCGCCACGAACCCAAGAGAAGATCTTTCGCCTCCCACTGGGCAAACGAAGTCAACCTACCACAGCTATAATATGAGACACTGAAAGTTTGAGAGGTTAGGTAGCAAATATTGTTTCGGTAACAATAAAAGTCAATAAAAGTTACGTTGCATGCTCTCACATCGGACCTGAATACTTACTGAAAAAAATCCCCCGCATCTCAGCACATAACTTCCGTAAGAATGAAGGTGTTTTTTGTTATGGTGTATATAAAAGAAATAATAATTCCAATTTCTATAATTCGGAATCTAATGATTATTAAATAAGTTCATCACCTTCCAGTATTTCTTAGTTGAATCTGTATATTTTTATTAGAGTATGAATAAATTTTCTATCTCCTAACAATACATTGTTAGAAACAAACCAGTACAAACAACCATACTAACTTCACATCACATTTATTTTTTGCCACGATGATTTAAAACAAATACTTTCATTTACGATATAAATATCATCGTGTATGCTTGTTAAATGCGTGTTCATAGCGTACTTTACTGTTTCTAAGGTAATATTTATTTGTCAAAGAATTCATTTATTCTATAATGTCTCAGACATATGGGACGTATAGTCACAAAGCCTTACAGTTATATGTTGTAGTGTGTCTGGAATGTTTGTGTGTTGTACTCAGCTAAATACAATTCATTTGTAGGCACTATTCATATTGTGCTTCTGAGTCATTATTTTAAGATCATTCATAATTTATCCCTACAGTTATTTATAAAACAAACTTATCTATCAAGGCAACAGTACCTTCTATGAGTAAATCGTACAATACCTATTTAATGCAGGACAAAAAACTGAACAAGGTAACTGTATACCTAATTTTAATTAAAGCAATTTTATTTTTTTCTCTTTATGATATTTTAATGAATGAAATAGTATAAACAAATTTAATTAAATAGTAAAAATATTACGATTAAAAATTTCAATCCACAAAAAATTTAATATTTAATTAATGAAATTTATGTTTTATTGCTTATTCATTTCAATTTTTGCATTGTAATTTACATATTAAAATATATATTACATAATTTTTCATGTTTATAAACGATTTTTGTTGTATGTTTAAATATTTTTGTAATTTTCGACCGTTGACGAATACAATTTGGCAATATATGAAAATAAATTATGCTATATTGTATCTGTTTGTTTTGTAGCTGTAGTAAGGAGAATAAAAATATTTTGGCAAAGAGTTTAAATCTTCATCAGACAATAAACAGTTTAATGCATGTAACATTATACTCCATCAACCAGGTAACAGTTACTGAAGACATCATTTACTGTCAGTATGTGACATTTATCAGTCGTGTCTTGTCAAACTGTGTAACTTTATTACAAACTTTAACTAGTGATAACCTCATATTTGTTACAATTACTAGTTTATTGCTGGTAAGCCACGGTGTTATTTAGTTATGGTACATATGCCTCTGTGGTCACGATGGCTTTTAAAACAAATGTGTATTTTGACCACATCACAAATCATGAAGCTGTGGCAAGGCTCTATTTTACAACAACGGTCGTACGTTATTTAAATGCATACCAATGTTTAAAAATAAATATTTTTTCAGTAATTTAAAAGGGTTAAATACGTAGTTACAATTAGATTTCAGAAATGTTTAAAAATAATCGTAATATACAAATAATTGTTAAGTGGTTACATAGGAATATTTAGTTAATATATCCATATCTATATTGACAAACCTCTCTGAGATAACATCAAAAGACATCCCATTGGAGAGCAAATTTACAGTAAAAACTATCATTTGAAATTTAAATTCAGATATATTGAAAACACGTAAATGCAGGAAAAATACTCCAAACATACATAGCTTTTCATTTTTAAATCACGTTTAACTAAGGATCTCAATAGTTTCCATCTATACAATGTTAAGTTGAGAATAAAATAGTTACACTAGTACTTGTTAGGATTCTAATATTATTGAAAAAGGATTATGGAGAAAAGTATGGACAAAAACGAGTCTAATGTTACTTTTATAGTTTGCCTAAAGTTTAATCTTCAGAGTGACATTGGAAATTACTTTGGAGAAAGGGGAAATCCCATCGATACAGTGGTGGAAATGGTAATATTGAGTCTCAGAGAACTGATAAGTGTTTCTCTAAAATTAGACATTGTCATGAAGCTTAGATTTCTGAGCATTGAGTTAGAAAAACAAATATCCTAATAAATGCAATTCTGGAAAAAAGTATTTACTGTTTGCTAGGTTAATTACTTATCAGAGAAAACATATAAAAATATTGTAGACTTATTCATACCCATATGATATAAACAAAATAAATTAGACAGACTGTACTTTTTGAAATCTATAAAATTACTAAAAACGTTAAAACATTATGTCAAAATTGATACTTATTTAACATTGGGTTTAGAATCAGATGCAAAAAAATAATTCAAGGCAAGGCCTAATCAATATTAAAAATTTATTTATTATTTTATTACAGCTTCCTCATTGACTAATTACTAATAATTTGGTAATAAAACAAAACTAACGTTTAAATTGTTAACAGAATTTCTTCCAGACATTTCCCATAGTTGAGTGAAAAAAAATCAGTAACACTACGTTTCAAGATCTGCAATCTAATCTCTTCTTCAGGTAAATATGAGCTAACCTAATACGTTATTACAAACTAGGTTTAAATAAACAAATCATACCAAAGTGTTACGACACGCCTAAGGCAGGAATCACAACCACCGTGTTGTATTTTAACTTCACTAACTCTAAAACATGGACTTAATAAAAACTATATACAACACTAACCATTAAAACTGAATTAAAGAATACAGGTCACAATACGTCAGAATTCGTCTACCAACCACCTACGACTGACCAGAGGCCAATAGCAAATGGAAATCGTCACGGCAGAAACAAGACGGCGGAAATAATAAGGAAGGGGAATAGGAATGGCCTTTTTCATCATTTATTATTAATAATATGATTAAAGAAAGGCCATTCCTGTCAATGAATAATACGACAAATAATATGATTTGAAGCATTATATACGCTATATTTCCAAATAGAACACTAAGTTTAATATATATACTCTTCGAAATACTTTAAAGTGTACACAGAAACAGAAACAAAAATTCAGTGCTCATGTTTAATTTTCGAGCTGACACAACCCTTCATCAGAACACACTGAATTAAAACATATAAACAGAACTCAAACCAAAAACAAAAGACATAACCAAAATAAAATTTTAACCAATAAATACCATAAACAACAAGATCCCAATCATATATATATATATATATATATATATATATATATATATATATATATATATATATATATATATATATAATTTTTAGGTGTAAAAATTCTTAAAATATAAAATCACGATAAAAATACACAAAACACGATACTTTTAAACAAAGATTTATGATGATGTACTGCGTGAATTTACATTAAAACTGACTTATCCCCTAAAACGATGTATATAAAACGTGTACTTTACATTATTAGTTGAAATATCACTGAATTTGAAATATTTAGTATTTTTTATTCTATTGTAATAATGTATGGTGTGATAAATCAATGATCATTTGTTTTAATACTAAACAGAGATTGGAGTGATATTAAAAGTATACCTTAATTAGGATTAAAGTAAAAAGATACAATGCCGATCCGCTTAAACCCTCTACTATAGGAATGAAAAACTCCATTTTGAATTCTTCCAGTCAAAATAGGGCTTATACGTGTTGAAGCATTTGTTTTTCATATCCGCCATTTTATAGTAGCTACGTCCTTTAAGAATTAGTATCATTAATGTGTACCATTAAGTCATTGTTAACATATAACCAACCTACTGATAAAAATTATAGTACATCTTAGACATTGTATAATTCATTTATTAATTTTTTGTAATAAATGAATTACTTAAAAAATACAGTAAGGCAAGAATAATTTTTACGTGTGCTACCATGCAATAAAAACTCATAATTATGAAAAGAATAAAAATCTGTAAACTTTTTTAACAAATTGTTTTAGTATATAGTACTTTAGCTTTTCCTAACATAGAACTTCAAACAAAACTCTCATTCAATCAAATAATTATATATTTCATATAAAAATACTGAGAGCGGTATGCACAATTGTTTATAAACTCAGTTTTCTTGATTTTCTGACTCTGAAATTTCTAGGAATTACATTCAATAACTGGAGGCAATAGTATTGGAATAAAAGGAAGATTGAACTATAATTAGCTCACTAATCACTTTAGAAAATAGCATTAGTTTGTGTCTGGTACATTAAAATTTTATCATATAACGTAAAATTAAAGCTATATCGCTAAAGTGCGGCTTCTATACTAAGTTGTATTAAAAATCAAAAACCAATAATTCAATAATGCTTATCTAGAAACATTACGTCTATCTACACAATATGATTGTTTTAAAACAGTCATTGAACTAAACGTCGGAAACAAACATTGTTGCGATCAATAATAAAGGGAATAGTTTTAGATTTTGCTTCATCTGTTCAGAAATAAATGAAATAGCCATTATATTTTCTACCATAATACTTTACAAATAAGTATCTAACATTCTCAATGGTAATTATTGCCAATGAACAGGACAACTGGTTGTCTCACAGATAAAAAACGTCTCACGAGACCCGGAAGTTAGTAGTACTAATTGTACGTAGTCGGTAACTGTTAGTATGTATCAGGTATTCTTTTGAGAATAAATTTCTTTTATGTGTGAAAATTCAATGCCTCCTGCAGAAGGTACCTTTGTATAATTACTATTTAACAAGCTGTCAACTTTCTTAATGGTTTCACTCGATCCTTAGAGTTTGATTTCGGAATTAAATACACTCTTTAAATAACATCAATAACACAGTTATATGAAACACACCCATGGTTTATTTTACATTTAATGGTGGAGATGGAAATAGTTCTAAAATCAAGTTTATTCGTTCAGAAATTAGTAATATTCTTTTAAACTTAATAAAACCTACATTTCAGGCTAGGGTTTTTCTAAATATCATAAAATCAGCTCGTGTATTCCGGTTTTTATAGTAGACCAAAACTCAGTGCTACAACTATGTCCCAATTTCGTTCTTGGTGTTTTATAAATTATTAGAAAAACTCACAAAATATATATTACGGTTTTTAAACAGCATTAATTTCGTATTAATAAATAGTGGTTTGTGAAAACGTGTGAAAAAAGAGAGAGGTTTACTTGACTTTATAGAAAATGTATAGTCTTGTGTAATTAACTCTTGTCCTGTAAGTGGCATTTTCCTGGATATCATCAAGGTATTGTAATGTTACTCATGAAAGATCTACTGCATAAATTATATAAATTAATTACTAGAAGTGTCGTTATTAACTAGTTAAGCAATTTTGTTATTGGGAGAAGTGAGTGTTTAAGTGAATTTGGATATATAATAAGTAAAGTCCTGTAATGCTCATTCTGGGACCAATAATTTTCTAGATCTATATAGTATTTAAGATAATACGGTGTTTTTCCTTAATGCAAAAGCTCAAGCAACAACGATTAAGAAATAACCCTAATGGCTAATCAAGTTTGCGAACTTTAATTACTGGTAAATGTTTTAATTGTATTTAAATAGCATTGATTGCATCCAGAAGTTTCATTACAAATTTAAAAACACTCATAAATTTAAATATCTCACTCATCCCCCTCTCCACTCATAATAACTTTCTCTCTACTTGATCCTCGTATATTTGTATAGAAAATAAGAAACTTTAAATAATTTAAAAAACACACCTATATCAAACACACCCATGTTTTCATTTACTGGTCATTCATAAACTTGTTGAATTCTTTTTCATTTAATTAATTCTAGCTAGGGGTTTTCTAAACATATAAGTTTTTTCTCATTATTTAGAAGTTCGTTAGCTTACAGCCTACTTATTTTGGAATTTATTATCACATTATACAGTTTAAACGTTTGTTTAATACAAATTATTAAGGATCATAATCAAATAACCTAAAAATAATACAGGAAAGCAAACTCAGAGAACAAAGAGTTATGACGTAATAAATATACAATTTAAATACACTTCAAAGACCTGCCACTGCGTTTAACAAACAGTGCCGACGAATGTTTGAACAAAACAGTTTTCTTGCACACAGTGTAATATTAGTTTGTTACTTTATTACATTTAATTTTTCCAGCGGTTTGTACTTGACGTAACACGTTGTATTTTAATATAAAAAAATATTCCTACTTACGAGTATTGTTCTTTGGTGTCTCAAAGAGAACTTTCAATATAAACTACCTCACAACTCTAACTTTCTGTATACGTATAGAACAAACTATTTGGGCAATTTAGCATTGCAGATAAACGACAAATTTCTTTTTTTTTAATTTCTGTTATTATTAAGCCAAAATGCTCTAACATTAAGAAAATATAAACCATGAATACGACAGCCATTTTAAACTTTTTAAAAGTATTATTATTTCTTATTTATACTCATGAACCTTTCAACATTGGAAGTAAACATTAGTTTTATAATGAGTAGTTTGGGTTCTCTTGAGGTTGTTTTCGTAGCTGAGTCCTAAATTTTTTATTTTAAAAAAGAATTTGGGAAGTGCCTTCTAATACTGGTCCTAGCATACTTGATATTTTTATTTAAGCGTTGAGTGCGTTTTAAAGTCAAGAATAAATACTCAGATCTTTTGAATTAAATCGACTGTGCGTATGGCAAAAGGAAATCTTAGAATCTGGATCATCAGTTTCTGGACTTCTACATGATTCTAATAGCGGAACTAAAACTTTCTTTGATTTAGGTTCTGGCTGCACCAAATACGAATTCAGAAAGAAAAGAGCCCGCATACACCTAAGCTTAAATCCATTACCTCCTATTCAGTCTTTCAAAGCAATTAGTTGAAGAGGCGAGCGATTATTAGAACAAATAATTCTGGGAATGGTGCTTTCGAAGCAGCTGATTGTGAATCAGGAATTTATTGTTATAGTGTTAAAGTAGGCTACTCTGTTTCCGTAATATGTTTTGTTAACAGAAACATCCCATCATTGTGGAATAGAGTTATTAGTTTACACTATGTGGAATGACTATCTGTTGTACAATATGCAAAGTGTTACACTACACACTGCACCTGGTATGTGTATACTACCGTAACCAATTACTTCCACTGTGGTTCTGCTTTGATACACATCTCTACCGAGCAGTTTATCCAGACAACCGTGCTACTCTAGTTGTCAGGTTATTGCATTGATGAGCCCATAATCCAGGTTCTCGTTTTGGTCAAAGCAGGACTGTTTTAAATTTTGGATTCTTAGTGAAATATTTTAGTGTGGTACCGAAGTACAAAGTAATATATAGAATAGTTTTCAGATTTATGTTACAAATATATAACCAAGAACTTTAATCTGGTTCTTTCCTAGTTCTGATTCAGAAGCATTGCACTTCCATAACTGATTATTTATACTAATAAAATGATTAAGGCATGTTTGTGATATCAGATAAAAGACAAATTTTAATGCATTTGAAATAACTTTACATTGCTATACAAAATTATGGTCACAGTAAAGCTAAGTTCTATCCGGAAAAAAAATTGAAAAACGTAATGAGTATTATTCATGTCTTATAAACAACAAATTAAACACAAAAACACAATCTTTAAACGTCCATTCTTTCTACCTGATTACATCAACTAACGGTCAAACTGAAGTTAATTGTCTCTTTTGTAGTAAAATAAGGATAGGCGATTCTCCTTTTGAATCTTATTCCGTATGTCCTCATGTACTAGTGGCCTGTCCGAGGGTTTATCAAACACAATAAGAGTGAGCGTCGATACAGTGTACCAAAACACATAGGGTTGGAGAAGTCTGAGGTCGTATTAATAAATATTCGGTATTGAAACTTTTATTTGTACGATTAAGAGTGGCAAATAAAATCTACAAGCACTAGATGTTAAAATGAAATTATGACTTGTTACGTTGCTGCCAAAACAGAATATTATAAAAATTAACTTAAATTATATTTTTGGAATTGCTTCCAGTGTTGTTTAAATTTTTTCCTGCGAACAAAAACTTAGTAAAACTTTAAAATCACCTCGCTGCACATTGATGTCGACTTACACCCGTAGCGTCAGGAACTTCGCTCGTCATAGCAGCTGCAGTCACGAAAGTGAAGATTGAATGAAAGTAGTCCCTCAAAGAAGAACAATTCTAGACTCAAGAACTCTATGACAAACAATTAGTTGGACTCAAACTCTCCTAAAACAAAATCGCGACGATACTATCAATTAATCGTGACAGTTAACAATCACAAAAAGGCCGTCTTGTCAGAAGTGAATCACATTATTGATATTTGTTTTAATCTCGCAATTAAAATATCACCATAGGTAAATGACTTAAATATTTACTTCATGCTACGTCCAAAATCATATTCTGGTACAAAACGGCTAAGTTGTGATAAGAAAAATATAAATTTTACTTCTGGACAAGATGCACGAAGTGGAAACCGATATACCGTCGAAGGGCAACCAAGTTAAGGATAGAACAAAATACTGTGCGTGTTAATTAGGTTATTATTTCGCCAATAATGTAGTTCAAAGATTATAGGAGTAAAAACAGTACTAACTAGTATTTAGTGACATGGTTAAGAATATATATCCTTCATCTAGAAGATCGATACCTGATGATGGATTCTTAGAATCCAAAATTAACATTATAAAAATTAAAACAACAAAAGTGTT